>NC_056743.1:1835173370-1835473370 GCF_019279795.1 Protopterus annectens | reverse complement strand
ACCCCTAACATCAAATTTTATAACATCTAAAATGTGCATCATAACACTGAACACTATAAATCACATGAAAATCACACAACCCCTACACATATAAAGACACCAAACTAACAAACATACTTTTTACTATAGTTCTGCAGAGGGCAAGCCCCCCTGCACCCCTCCATGTGGGGGTCTCTGCCCCCACAATCCCTATAAATTAAATATACCAACTCCGAGATTGCACTACAGAGGGAAAAAGTTAATTTTCTAACCCCACTGTATCACGATCACCATAAAGAATGTACACATATTGTCTATATCACTTACATGTATGGCCTACAAAACACATACAGAGTGGCAAAATACAATATATAAATATTATAAATTCCTACACTATATAAATAATAACTATAGAAATAAAAACTGCATCTCATAGTGATACCACAAGATAAACAGAATAAACTATAACATTTGCCTGTTTGATGATACACTATTACATATTATACATTTTAGATGTTATGAAATTTGATCTGAGTTTTAGATGTTATGAATTTTAGATGTTATCGTCTCGATGTTATGAATTTAGATGTTATGGGTTTTAGATGTTTTGAAGTGTAACCCTATCTCTATATCTATATATTTATTTATCTATATATATATATATATATATATATATATATATATATATATATATATATATATATATATATATTTGTCTACATAGACAAAGATAAATATAGCTATATTAATATGGATTTGAATTGCTTTTTAGAAAATGCTCATTAATTTAACATATTTGCAATATATACACAGAAAGGAAGAAATTCAACTTCACATATTGTTATACAATGATAGGAATGCATTGAATCATTAAGGTAATCTGATACAATCAACACATTAAGAATCTTGGTATTTCAATAGCAACATTTCAATGTTATCCCAACAACTAAATATCTTAGTATGATTTATAGATCTTATTCTACTAGTTTTACATAGTATTGTTATTAAATTCAAAAAAATATTTGAATGTAGGAAGTGAGCTCAATTTCCAATTTTTTGTAATAACTTTTCTAGCAACTGCCAAGAGAGAGAAACCAACATATTTTTTGGTCTTTGGGTTTTAAAGATACAGGAAGTGGAACATTCATTAGTATTACTGATGTAGATAAAGAACAATTATCAGACCATAGCCCCTTTAAAAATATACTTAGTTCCTCTCAATATACATTTAATTTTTCACAATCCATAAACATGTGTGTTCAATCAGCTTTTAAAACTTTACTACACGTCCAACAAACTGAAGAAGTCATTTTACTAAACTTAGAGACTTTATAGGGAGTAACAAACATTCTATGTATATATTTCCACATAAAAACTTTCCAGTACAAACTTGAAGAAGTTTGAGTAACTGATTTAAGTAACAAAACTTTATTCTTATCATCTATTGAGTCACTCAATCCGCTAACTAAAAAGTTCAAGAACTCTGCAACTTTATTATTATTATTATTATTATTATTGTTGTTGTTATTTATAATAAACTTGTATAGCTTCAAAAAGCCCCCTTTGTATCTCAATCTACCTTTGATAACAGCATGAATGTTATGTAATGGGGGAATAATGCTCTGTTCCTCTTTACTCATATTAGCCACAAATTCATTTAATTTCTTACCGATGGATAATATTAACTGGATAACAGATTCATTCAGCTTAAATTCTTTCATTAAATATTGCGAGGGACTTAGCTTTTCATTTTTTCAAAGGAATCATGGCATAATACTAATCCATTCCTTTCTAATAAATTCATTTTAACTTTGTTCTGAATTTCCTTAAATCTAGAGGTGTCTGCAAAAGGAAAACATAAAAATTACCATTTTGATATTAATGGAGTTTTCAAAACATATTTCTTAACTATTTTAAGAATTGATTCATATATGTAGAGTCTAAAGATTAAAATGAATTCCCCTCTAAGGTAAAGTTTGTTAACCAGATGAAAGGAGTATTACATATTTCAAATTTATCATCTTTAATAAACTTATAAGAATTTAGTATAATCTGTTCCGGGATGATTTTCCATTGGGTATGAGTTGAGTCTATCCAGAGTTAAAAGTTGCAGTAACAGAATAAGATTCTACTTCTATGAAGCTAATACCACAATACTCCCATAATCTTATATCATTTCTATAAGCAATTTTTGGCTTTTTAGTATACCATAAAAATGAAGTTAATGTTTTTCCATTTTCTTTAAAAGTTGTTTGCCAGGTATTAAAGTAGTTGAGTGCAATAGATATAGATATAGATAGATAAAATCTTGGGTAATATAATCATTTTAATAAGGACTTACCCATCCTCAAAAAAAAATCCCTTCCATTTTTTAATAAGAAGTAACACTTCTTCCATTGCTTTTTCAAAATGATTATGTCTTCCATTACTTTTTCAAACTTATTATTAACAATCTTACTCACATTTTGATTGATTTTTATTACTAAATATTTTAGTTCTTTTCCTTCCGAATTATATTTAGATTTATCCTTAAACTTACTATTTGTAATTGGTTTAACACTAAAGTTTCAATTTTATTGCTAGTAAATTTCAGCAGAGATAGTCCTTGAAACTGTTTTAATTTCCTCATGTATTTCTTCAATTGAATAACTTAAATATTCTACAGTTAGTAAAATATCATCTACAAAAGCTGTATTTTAGATTGACAATCTCTACTAATTGAGAGTCCATCAATTTTTCCATTGCTTCTTTTACTATTAGCTAAGGGTTTGATAACTAATGTAAATTCTAAAGGGGAAAAGTGACACACTTGTTTTGTGCCTTTGTTTAAAGTGAATCCTTGATAAATGTAAGATCTAATTTTAAGTATGCTTTGGGGTCTGTATATGGGTTTTTTAATATTTCAATACACTGTTTTAGAAATGCGCATGCTTCTAAAGTTTTAAATAAGTAGTTCCAATCCACAAAATGAAATGCTCTCTCAATATCTAAGCTAATTAAGGCCAATTACTTGTTCATTCCTTTTGCTAAATCTAAGATAGTTGCTACCCTTTTTATATTATCATACTTTACTCTATTGACTGTAAATCCTGGTTGAGCTTTATTATCTAATTTATCTACTATATCTCTTAATCTTGTGGTGAAAATGGAAGTAAATATTTTATAGTCTACACATAATAATAAAATAGGTCTATATCAAGAGACTAATGTATTATCCTTTTCCTATTTAAGCATAGGTGAGATTGCAGAAAATTTCCATGAGGGTGGAATTATTTTGTCACTCAGAATTATCCTGAAGATGTCACTCAGTAATTCTAAAATATGTAATGGAAATAGACTATATAATTCCATACTTAAACCATATAACTATGGAGATTTCCCACTTTTACCTTTTTTCAAGCTTCTTTAAAACCATATAACTATGGAGCTTTCCCACTTTTACCTTTTTTAAAGCTTCTTTAATTTCTATTAGGTTAATAGGCTTGTGCTTCTGAAGTATGTGTTGATCATTAAGTTTGCTAGGAACATTTTCTTTAAATAATTGTCAATTTTGTAATCATCAGGATTATTATTTTTATCTTTAATAAAATCCTCATGGACATTTTTAAAAATATTAAGCATTTCCTCTATATCTGAAGTAATACTATTATTATGAGAATTTCTGATATTATTGATTTGTGCCTTTTTGCTTAACATTTTACTTCAGGTGGCTAATCTATTTTTTGAAGTCATTGCATAACTATGCAATTTTATTTTTTTATAAAGCTATATCCACTTTATGCATTAAAACTGTTTGATATTTTGTCATTAATTTTTAATGATTTCAGTATTATGTAATTTCTTTGTTGTTCAAACCTCACTTTGTGTATTTCATCTTGTATGTCTAACAACGCTTTATTCCATTCTTTCATGGTATTACTAGCCCATCTTCCCATTCTATCTTCAATGTGCATTTTTAAGGAGTCCCATAGTATGACTTTCCTAACCTGACCATCATTATTCAAAGATAAAATATCCTCAGTTTGTTCCTTAAGGTAACTCTTAAGCTCATTTAACTTCATCATATATACTGGAATTCTATAAATAATCTGACATTTCCTTATATCCATTAGTATAGTAATACTTAGTTCATTATGATCAGATAAAGGACAAGGATTAGTTTTAAAATAATTCACTTTATTAACTAAATCTTATTGATTCTAGCTTGTGTCCCATGTGCATATGAATTAATGAGTGAAGAACAATGACTTATCTTCTGCTTTTACTATTAAATCAACTAAATTATTATTACTAATCCATCTGGTTAGAACTTAAGCTAATGTCATTATTTTAACTTTCTTATCTTCACTTGTATATTCTATAATAGATATGCATTTAAAATCCTCTGTCATAATTAAACTACACTTCTAATTATTATATAATAAGTTTAAGTGATCTTGCGCCTATTCCAGGGATCCAGTAAAAGTTAACTAATGTATACAGTTTGTTGTTTTATTGTTGTTTTACTATTACAAATGTATACATTACTCTAGGATCATTAAAGTATGTCAGGACCTGTGGCATTACAGTGGATTTTATCCTCAGTATAGCAGTATCTCTCCTATTTTCATTAAAGGAAGTAGATGATAACATTTCATAACGTAAGTTATTTAATTATTGTATATCTTTATCTAGCAAGTAAGTCTCTAGCAAGAATATAATGTCTCCTCTATTTAATTTTAGATATCTTGTTAAGGATTTCATTTTGTTGCCATTATTTAGTCAATTTACATTAATAGATGATAGATGAAAACTATCCGTAATGTGTATTTATAAAGATTTCTTTTAAAAGCTAATATGACACATTTATCCACCATATTAATTTAATTATATATAACACTCTAATACATTCCTCTGACACTATCCTAACATTCCATATTTTATGAATTCTTCCTTTCTACAAGCTAAACTACTAAAATTGAAAAATAAAAACAAAGACAAGTCTCAACTCTAATTGTATATGTAACTGTATAATGCTAATAAAACACAGCTGAGTACAGATAACAATGTTTCTAGTCTTCCTATTGAAAAGTCAGACTACTGTACTATTGCTCTACCTAGCAACACCTAAAAATTCATCAGAAAACTATCCAAAATGTATTTATTTTATTTAACATTTCTTCACTGGAGTAGTCCATCTGGTTCATACCTCTCAATCTCTTAGTGCAAGAGATCTGGACAAAGCCCAACAAAATGGGGGGACAAAGGCCAAAAAATAAAGACATATTTTAAATATTGCTCTTATAAACTTAGAAAATTGCTAGAAAAACAGGGTTTGTTTTAACTTACATTTTCTTAAAGATTTAAAGTCTGAAACTCAAATATACATAATTATTTAGTGACTTCAGTTCTCAGATCATCCAAGGGATTTGCAGAAAAGCACAGATTTTATGAGGAACAGACCAAAAATATGAGCTAAGAATCTGTACATTCTGCAAAAATTTGAACAGTTGAGAGGTATGATCTGGGTTATATAACATGTTTTCAGAGGAACCCCGGGGAGAAAAACTCCACATTTTTAACATGGTTACAATTTACATACATCATACATTTTAACATGGTTACAATTTACAATTTGAGTTTACATACACACATAGTTTACAACAATCTTGATTTTACATGCATACATACATAGGTAGGTATAATGCATTACTGAGGTGAGACTGTTTGCATAGGTTGTGCATTATCATCCATTCATCCTGAACCTCTTTTTTCGATATGGGGTCAGGGTGTCACTTCAACAGTGACCATCTCGAGCCATGGTTTACACTGCCAGGTGACTAGCCCTACCTCAGTAGTTCATCTATACCACTCACTTGCACACACATTCATACCTACAGACAATTTAGAGTATCTAATCCACCTACTGGATGTGTTTGGAATGTGGGAGAAAACCAGAGCACCTGGAGGAAACCCATGCAACCACATGGAGGACATGCAGACTCCACACAGAAGGTACCCCAACAGAAAATAGAACTGGAGGACATCTTGCTGTGAGGTGACAACTCTAACCACTGCACCACTGTGGCCACCTTCATTATTATCATATCACAGCATTATTGTCATATCACAAAAAAGAAGAATTGTGCCATATTTGTTTGGTGTTGTTACCTGTTATTATTATTAACATAAACACAGGGAAAGAAGATTTGTCCCTAGTTATTAGTTGTTTGGTTAGCTTTCATGCAGGAGTTGAGACATTGGTAGATTCATTTTTCATGTGAGAGGTTGGTGTATTAAGAGGTAATATAGAGTGTTGGGGAAGGTTTAGCCTAGGGTTAGACATGTGCATAGCTGTGCCTTGTTTAGGTGCTCCTTCAAGGAGGCTCTAAATAGAGCTTGGCTGGGAGTTACCATGACTTTCAAATAATTAATATAATATTATATACAGGTCAAAATAATGTGAGAATATTCATTCACTTGTATATTTTGACATTTTAAAGTATATCCCCCATTATTAAATACAAGTTTAATAATATTTTTCTATTAATTATAGACATTAAATTCAACAAAATAGTATAATTCAACAAATAGTATAGTGTATACCCATTTTTATACTAGCAGTATAAATTACCCATTTAATATTCTTAAATTATTCACTCATTCAACATTAGTATAACTAAATCTCTAAATAAATAAGCATAATAGAGTGGGACCTGAAGAGATAAAGACAACTATACACTTACAGATCACAGGTAATTTTATCACACTAAACTATAAAGAGAGATCAATGTACACATATATTTATTATGTCAAAAGACACACATATTTTATATTGTTAGCAAAAAACTCTGAATTTGTTTTTAAAATACAAATGTCTATATTTCAAACTTTTGCAATACTCTTAACATGTCAAACATCAAAATATTTAAAGATCCTTTAGCTTATTAAACTACTTTATAAAAATATGTACATTACTGAGGTTAAAGAGAATGTCTTTCTATGGAGTTAAAAAACATTGCAGTCTACATTGCATTCAAAAGTTGCAAAGTGTTGCAGTCAAACAGGATTCTGCTTTCCCAGATGCAAACATATTGAAAAAAGCTACTTTACTTTCTCTCAAAATGGATGTACTGATTCAGCAATAAAACACTCAAGTTTCAGCTTTGAGTTATGAAATCAGTTATTTCAGGTAGTTTTAGAGAATCTAATAACATACAACATGCAAAAAGCTTCAAAGTTCACAAGACCAAGCTTCAAATTTCAACTTTCATATTACTTTGAAATATTTTATATGATTTCCAATGTAAATTATATGAAAACTTGTATTTCCACATTTCTACCATATGCAGGTATATGGAATATTTCTTAAAAGCAGTTTATTATTTAAATATTTAAATATATTTTTCTGTGTTATTTCCCCGCTAGTATTTTACCTCATTATATATATGTTGTATTTCTCAAACCTTCCATCAAAGAGTCATAGTAATTATATGTGGGTTAGCCTAAAGAGTTTCAAAGTGGGGGGGTTAAGCAAATGCATGCATACTTAGTAGAAAGGCCTGCTTAAAGAGATACTAAGTACTGCAGTTTATTGTTTTTGTTATGTTTCAGTAAGGGAAAGATCACTATTTACATGATACATACAGTGAATGCACTGGAAGTAATAGGGGAAAGACAGAGAGACAGATTTATACTGCCGCAAAGAACAAGTAATGTAAACTATGGAATGGAAGGTAAAGTTGGGGAGGACTTTTGCAGTGTAGCACAGAATAGACAAGAAGGATGAGAGCTGAAGAGAAGGCCACATCATCCAGTATAAAGAAAATTACCTTCTAGTGGGAGTGCATGTTTTCTACAGAAGACAGTGCCCAATTTATAAATGAGGAATAGCATAGCTATGTTAGACATGACAGTAAACAACATACATTATTAATATGTCTCTCTCTTGTGGTTCTTATTAGAGTCCTTATTGGGATAAACCTCAGTCTTGGCTGCTGTTTGCTGGGCAATGCCAGCTTGATTGACACCAGTTTAATGTAATAGTTGAGAGAAAGAGACAGTCAATGTAAGACAGAGATGACTCGGTGCATAGAAACACTGGAAGATGGGCACTGAAAGGAGGCAATTATATTATCACATATTCAAAATGGTGACTAAAAGGAAGGAGTCCACATATTTCTTAATTTACTGTTCTTTATTAATGTTACATAGTACATGTGGCATCCTTTGTGTCTATGCATATTATTCATAAGACCCAAACAGAACCTGGTCGAAACAGTACTGAGATCAAGGAACTTCTTGATATTATAGGATCCTTTTGATAGTGTGTGTTATTTTTTATGTTTTGCTTATTATTGGAAGTAAATATTAAGTGTTTTATGAATGGAAATGTTTACAGGATATGACATAATTTTTACATCAGACAGGATGCTTTTATTGTTGTCATTTTCATTGGTTTATTTGTTTTTGGCGGTAAACTTTTTAGTGTGTGTGTGTGTGTGTGTGTGTGTGTGTGTGTGTGTGTGTGTGTGTGTGTGTGTGTGTAGTTTTATATATATATATATATATATATATATATATATCTACACATACACATATATGTGTATATATATACACACACACACACACACACACACACACACACACACACATATATATATATATATAAACACACACACACACACATATACATATATATATATATATATATATATATATATATATATATATATATATATATATATATATATTTTATTTTATTTTACATTTGTTAACCGAGAGAGTCCGACTGGATACATGTCCATTTTCAGCGGAGGCCCGGGGAGAAAAGCTCCAGGTACATAACAGACATATGAACATTGTTAATGCAAAAAGGAAGATAGTTGAGTTCTAAATACAATATAAAGATACATCACATCTTGGGAAAAAATAACAGCAGCATATAAAAAAAAAAACATAGGTCAGTTACAAAGGCGAGGTGCCTTGTTAAAAAGCGGTTAAGGATAGTGAGGTAAGAGAAGGGTAAATGATAGTGGTTAATCAGGTTTGGAACAGGGACATTGCCAGAGAGTATTGAGATGGGGTTTAAGCTTTTTTTTTAATTGTAGGAGTGAAGGTTCTGAGGTGAGCATGGTCGGTAGGGAGTTCCACATTTTACCTACAAAGTTTGAGAATAGAGAATCCCCAGCAGAATTATTGGCTTTGGTAATTTGAGCTAAGATCTTATTGGAGGAGCGTAAAGATTGCAGGTTAATATAGGGGTGAATGATATTTTTCAGAGCTGGTGTTTTCTCTGGGTGATACAGTATCTGGTGAGCTGTTTTGAGTTGGTTGAAATGGAGTTGGCTGGAAAACTCTAACCACCCTAGTTGCTTCAAGTTAGTGCAGTGGTGCATTCTAAAGGTGGAATTTGTGGCAAATCTAGCTATGTGATTGTAACAAGAAGCAAGTTTGTTAAGGGTTGTCTTGTTTAGGTTTGTAAAGGGGGGGGCATAGAAAAGAGTTGATAGTAGGTGTGTGCTGGCAATTGTAATTTTAGCGTGATGAGTGAAAAAGTGTTTTACTTTATAGAGAGAGCCAAGCTTTTTATTGACGGTTTTGATGGTTAGATTGAAATGGGTGTCAAATTTAAGGGAGTTATCAATGGTAACACCTAATAGCTTTGTGTGAGCTTCTGATGATATAGTGATTCCATTGGAGGATGTAATAGAGAAGGTGGGGGGAAGAGTCTTGTTAGTGGGTGAGAAAGTAAGTAGTTTTGTTTTGTTGGGGTTGAGAACTAGTTGATGACTTGAGAACCATTTTTCTATTAGGTTGAAGGTGTCTTGGGTTGAAGCAGTGAGGTCTGCCAGGTTGGAGGCAGTGCTGATGATAGTTGAATGATCTGCATATTGAATGTATGTGGCATGGGGGGTGATTGTGGGCAGGTCATTAACAAAGATGGTGAAGAGAAGAGGGCCAAGAATAGATCCTTGGGGAACTCCAAGTGTAACAGGTAGGCATGTGGATAATTTGTCCTGCCATAGAACAGCCTGTTGCCTATTGGACAGGTAGGATTGGAACCATTTCAGCATGGAATTGCTGAGTGATAGTTTTTTAATGTATGGAGGAGTTGAATGTGGTTCACCATATCAAAGGCCTTGGAGAGGTCTAAGAAAAGAGCAGATGATAGTTTATTATTGTTTCTGAAGTTATTGATGGTATTAGAAAAGGATAGTAGGGCTGATGTGGTACTGTGATTTGGCCTGAAGCCATGTTGGGAGTTGGCTAGAATTTTATTTTTGGTGAGGTGTTCCATCAGTTGTTTGTGGACACACTTTTCCATAATTTTGGCCAGGGGTGAGAGTATAGCTATAGGTCTGTAGTTGGTTAGCTCTAGTGAGCTACCACCTTTATGGAGAGGAATAATGTGGGACATTTTCCATATGGAGGGGATGAAGGCTTCTGACAAGGTACGGTTTATGATTATGGAGACGGAATAGGAAATGGCCTCAGCTGCTTTTTGCAGAAACTCAGCTGGGAGAAGGTCAGCTGCTAGCTTAGTGGGTTTTAGTTTTTTAAGAAGAGATGTTATAGAGGATATGGGTACTGGATCGAAGGTAAATAGATGATTTGATGTAGTTGTAGTATTCTGTTGGCATGGGTAGTGGAGTGGGCTGGTTGTTTGTTTGAATTGTGTGGCCAGTGATTGTATAGTTTCTGTGAAGAAACTATTGAATGTGTTAGCAATGTTTACAGGGCACTGTTGTTTGCAAGTTGTTGGAGTGGGGGTGGTTGCCTGGCCTGGGTGCAGGAGCTTGTTTAAGCCTGCCCAGAATTTTTGTGGATTATTAAGGTGTTTGTGTTGGAGGTGGAGGAAGAAGTTTTTTTTATCATTTAAGATCATTCTTTTAGTTTCATTTCTAAGTTGCTGGAAGGTTTGGTGGGAGTGTGGGTCTTTAGAGGTATGCCATGTGACCCACATCTTGTTTCTAGATAGGATTTTGGATTTTGTTTCCTTAGAGAGCCATGGTGCGGTTTTGGTTTTAGTTCTAATGGACCGCATTGGAGCATGGGAATCTAGAATCTTGAGGAAGGTGGTGTTGAAGTAGATAACTGCCTCTTCAAGAGTAAGAGACTTGAGTATTGTCCAGTTGTGGGCTTTAAGTTCAGTTTGAAAAATGGAGGCGTTGAATTTATTATTGTTCCTGATTTTTTTTATGGTTGTAAGAAGGGGGGTGATTTTCTTGAATTTGATAACATAGGTGAGTAAGTGATCACTCATGTCCTCTGGGTGAGTACCTGCTGAGTACTGGTCAGGATCTTTATTAGTAAGGATCCAGTCCAGGATGCTGTCTTTGTTTTGGGGTTTAACTAGTCTGGTAGGAGTGGATATGAGCTGAGAAAAGCCATGTAGATTTATGCTGCTAGATGGGGAGCTAGATGAGAAGGAATTCCAATCGATGTCGAAGTCACCTAAAACTATGGATTCCTGGGGGTGAGTTTGAGTTAACCAGTGGAGAAAGTCCTCTAAGGCTTTGTTATTATTGTTGCCTGGGGGGATGTAAATACATGCTATATTTATGCTTTTATGTTTGTTTGGTTGAAGTTTTACAAGTAGAATTTCGGCATTGTTTGTTAGGAGGGGTTGTGGAGAGGCAAGGGAGATTTGTAATGTATTTTTGTAGAGTATGGCTACATCGCCACCTTTACGAGTTATTCGGTCTGCTCTTAGTATATCATACCCTGGTGGGATTATCTGTGTGTCTTTCGTACTTGGTTTAAGCCAGGTTTCTGTGAGACATAGTAGGTCTGGGGAACAAG
Organism: Protopterus annectens; assembly: GCF_019279795.1. Taxonomy (NCBI): domain Eukaryota; kingdom Metazoa; phylum Chordata; order Ceratodontiformes; family Protopteridae; genus Protopterus; species Protopterus annectens. The sequence continues at coordinate 1,835,461,607 of NC_056743.1, read as the reverse complement.
TAGCTAAAAGGGCATGTAGGTTGTGAATCTTATTGTTTACACTTCTGATATTTAGATGACAGGTCAGAAGAGAGTTAAAGGGTCTAGAGTTTAGATTGAGAAGTGGAGGGGAGGATAGGGTGGAATTACAATTGAGTGGAGGGGAAGGGCCAGGGTTGGGGTGGATATCACCATCTGTGGCTAGTCTGTGATTCAGAGTGGTAATGAATTTGAGGGCTTTGAGTAGAAGTTTGTAGTAATGTTTATCATTTGGCCTAATATTGGTAGGTTTGATAATTACATAGCATTCAAGTTCTAACAAGGAGGGTGAGTAGGGAGTTAAGTCATGGCCTCTGTTGTTAATTATGAGGGAGGGGTTGGTTTGGTAGCCTGGGTGGTGGAAGCCTATGTAAGACCAGGTTTCATATAGGGTAGCTAGGTAAGGGACAAGTAGGAGGGGAAAAAGAGTTAGTATGATAAGCTTCCTAGGTGGTGTCATATTCCGTTTGATCTTAGAGGGCGGTAGTGAGGTACAGGAAGTTAGTGGACAGTAGAGGGAGTGGTTTGGGGTTATAAAAGTACGAGTACTGGAGGCGGGTGGGAATAGGGGGCAGGGCGGGGAGCAGAGCGAGCAAGAGCGAAGCGAGTGCTCGCGGAGCGGGGTTTACACTAAGCCACTAGAGCCCAGGTTTCAAGATGTAACTCTTGAATAATTAACTTGCAGGTGAGTAATCTCATCTAAACAAACATCAGGTTCAATTCCTATGCTTTGGGGGCTTGTTTTTAAAATTTTATAGCTGTTTGCCTTAGTTTTATAGTGTGTTCTGTAGTTTAAGTGGAGTATATGCAAACAAGCTTGGATTTTTTGTTTGGGTAAGCCTAGGGAGATTCGTGCTAGTGCTGAGGACCCTTAAATAATACTTTACTTTAAAGTCTATACTAAAATGACCAGATAATGACCTGTTTTTACAGGTTGCGGGCAATAGTAGAGTAGTCGCTCGAAAAGGGCGAAGTTCTTTTCTGCCTCACGCTGTGCAGGGGAAGACCTGGGAGGGATAGAGAGAGAGCTTGATTTCAGAGGCAGTCAGAAGCAGCTGTGTAGCTTAAACAACATTAGACTACCCGGGGAAACACTAAACTATGTTAGTAAAATCTTCACATATCTTTACATATAGCATAAATCATTATAACACATTAGCATTTTACTGCAACAGTGCCTTATGACTGAGAGTCAAAGAATGTTGAATGTTGAATATCCTGCTTCTCAAAAAATATACAGAAGGCTCTCAATTTTCACATATATATATATATATATATATATATATATATATATATATATATATATATAGATATGGGTCTACCTGACAACACTGATGCACTAAAACACCGACAACGAAATCACCGACACCACAAAACCAAAAGTTCAGAAACACAAAACGTCACATACCCGACAAACCACAATCCCGACATTCAACAAGCAAAACAAATCTCCTGTCCAAAAAGCACACATACAACACAAGCACACCAAAAACCTTGCAAACCTACACTGAAGCTTGCATACACAACTATCTATGCACTAACCTTAACCCAAACCCTAACCCTAAGGTCCGTCACTATCACACACTCACCTAACCCGCGCCCTAACTATAACTCACTTAACCTGCCCCTATCCCTAATGTCTGTCACTATTGTACACTCACCTGACTCGCACCCTAATGCTAACTCACTTAACCCGCCCCTAACCCTACAGACCGTCGCTATCGCACATTTACCTTACCCACACCCTGACCCTAATGTCCATCCCTATCGCGCACTTACCTTTACATGTCGGTGTTCTCAGCATCAGGATTCTCAACTGTTGGTCTTCTCCATTGTCGATCTTCTGGTGTTGGTGTTCTCGTCGTTGGCGTTTTGAAATTTCAGCATTTTCAGATAGACCCATATATATATATATATATATATATATATATATATATATATATATATATGTATGTATATATATATATATATATATATATATATATATATATATATATATATATATATATATATATATATATATATATATATATATATATATATATATATATATATGTGTATATATATATATATATATATTTTTTTTTTTTTTTCCTGAAGAAGTTAGAGTGAACAAATGAAAGGAATGAAAGCACTAACTTGATTCCCAAGTAGACTATTCTCTATCTGTAAAGCCTAGCACTTACTCCTACAGTACTTGCACCTTGATAAAGCACTCTTATTATAGATAGTACCCCACCAGCCCAAAACCCACTTCCCCCGGAGTCCTTTGAAAGTTCTTTATCTACTACTTCTAGTATGTCAAGGGATCAGTTGCTAGTGACCTCTCCAGCTCAACTGGTGAACCTGGGAATATTGAGGCAATGTTACAATTGCCTCATGTACACAGACAATCCTCTCCTTCTCCCACAAAACACAAATACATGCGAGAGATGCAACTATACGGCCAAACTGGAGGCTGAGCTCTCTCAACATAGGACTGGCAAGACCAGACAGGAGGAGAAGGCAACCACACACAATACATACCCAGTCACACATGGTACCATCACAACTTCAAATCATACACATACTCACACAAAGACATACTCGGAGGCTCTGGTCAAAAATTTACCAAAACAGCAGAGGCCACCAAAGCAGACACCCAAACAACTACCACCTCACGACCCAACACATGCAACACATAGACCACACAGTCAGAGTGTCAAACAGTCACAGCCCTTAAGGCCAAACAAAATGCCAGACACACTTGTCATTGGTGATTCCATAGTCAGACACACTGACGTCCCGCTCACCAGACTGAGTAAGGAGAAGGTCACAGTAAGCTGCCTGTCGGGCGCTAGAATCCGCCACATAACGCAAGCACTCAGGTCTCTCAACAGCAGGTACAAGTACGACTCAGTCATTGTCCACGCTGGTGTCAACGACCTGAGACGTACCTCCTTGGACTACATGAAAAGGGACGCCGAGGAGCTCTCTGATTATGTAGCCCAGGCAGGTATGACCCTGACCTTGAGCAGTATCCTACCTTCACCTAGAATGATGCCACAATACAGTGATAAGATGATCAGCTTTAATAATTGGCTTAAATTCTGGTGTCATTCAAAGGGGATCCAATGTCTGTCTGCCTGGGATGACATGCTGGACAAGCCACGCTGCTTCGCAAGGGACGGCTTGCACCTGTCACCCCTGGGCTTCCGGATATTGGCAAAGGCTCTTGCCACCCCCATAGTGCCTTTTTAGGCAAGGCTCAAATTCTAAACCTACCACCCTAGAACACCAAAAGGAAAAAAACTAAGGGTAATGCTGCTCAATGCCAGAAGTCTCAATCTCAAGATGCACGCACTCGAGGCCCTTCTCAATATGGAGAACATCGATGTCTGTGCTGTGACAGAAACCTGGTTCAAGGCTCCTGAGAGCACCCCAGCACTAACAGGTTTCACCTCATATCATACGTTCCGCCCCAAAATCCGGACAACACCAAGAAAGGAGGGGTGTCCATATTCATAAAGGACACCCACACCTCAAGGTTGGTGGCAACGCACGATGCATCGGAGACCATCCAGGTGCAATTAACCATAGGCAAGACTGCTCTGCAATTTGTAGCATGTTACAGGCCACCCTCTCAAACTCAGGAACCTCACATGGCCTTCCTGAAAACATTGGAGGATAAATGTATCTCCAAACACCATCATACTAGGTGACTTCAACTACCCTAATATAGACTGGGAACACTACTCAAGCCCGAACACTCTAACCCAAAGATTCCTGGAGTTCATAAACTCAAATGCCATGGAACAACTAGTCACCATCCCCACAAGAGGTGAAAACATACTTGATCTCATCATCACGAACATGGGATCAAAATGTTCAACACCGGAAGTATACCCCTCACTGGTGAGATCAGATCATAAACTAATCTCGCTGGAGGTCCTCATCCCGCCCCACCTGAAACAAAAAGACCACAGTGAAAAACTTCTCAAAAGCCGATTTCACACTTCTAAAAACTAGTGTGGTCTCCTTTAAGGCCCCTGAGCCAGTGGTAAACATTACTCAAACCGCTGAATCACTTACAAATGCCTTCTACCAGCACCTACAGGACTGCATGGATCAGGCAATCCCAAACAAAACTAAGACTCTCTGTACCAAAGGCAAGCGTCCAGTCTGGTGGACCCCAGCCATAAACAAGCTCTACAACAAAAGGAGGAAGCTACTACAAGATAGAGCAAAATCCTTGAAAGGTAAGACACCTTTGATCATTATAAGTAAAAAACTAAGAGCTCTCATAAAATCATCCAAGGCAAATTTTGAGAGAAAAATCGCCAAGGACTCTAAAGACAATCATAAGGCCTTCTTTAGCTATGTTAGAAACCTAGGAGGAAACTCCCAGATATGCTCAGAATTAGTTCAAAATGATGTGAAAATTACTGAACCTACACACATTGCTAACATACTGGCTGACAGGTTCAGTGCAAACTTCTCCCCCCCAAAAGGAGAGATATCTATTCCAGAGGATTGTAGCCCCCCAAACATCTCCAACGCCCAGGTGAGAACTGCTCTCACTAAGGCAAAAAACACAGCATCCATGGGACCGGATGGTGTCCCCGGCTGTGTGCTTCATGAACTCAACGAGGAATTAAACCTACAGTTAGGACAGCTGTTTAATCTTAGCCTCACCTCAGGATACGTACCCAAGGAGTGGCGCACGGCGACTGTGGTCCCACTTCATAAGGGCGGTGCCTCCACAGACCCTGGAAATTACCGCCCCATTAGCTTGACAAGCCTTATCTGCAAAGCCATGGAGAGGATCATAATGGAACTCATAAATAAAGACATAGGGAACTTGCAGACTTTGGATCCAACCCAGTTTGGCTTTGTCAAAGGCAGATCCTGCCTCTTAAACTTGGTTGACTTTTTCGAGACAGTCACCAAGGCCATTGATGAGGGAAAGGCAGTCCATACAGCCTACCTCGACCTGGCAAAGGCCTTCGACACAATACCCCACTCAGGTATCATCGAAAAACTCATCAGCTTGAATGTAAACCCATACATCACAAGATGGGTTGCAAACTGGCTAAGCGACAGAACCCACAGGGTCAGAGTTGCTGGAGCCATGTCAGACTCAAAGCCTGTCACAAGTGGTGTCCCACAGGGCTCAGTCCTGGGTCCACTCTTGTTCGGCATCTACTTTTCTGAAGTACAAGCAAACACAGGAGGGTTATGGCTGACAAAGTTTGCAGATGACTGCAAACTGGGCGCCATAGTCGAAAACACATCTGACACAGATATCCTCCAGAAGGGCCTCACAGAAACGGATAACTGGTGCCAGAGCCATGGCCTGAAGTTAAACGCCAAAAATGCATAGTCATACCCTTCGGGAAAAACAAGGTTACCCCTAGCTACCATATAGGTGACAATCCACTGAGCACAGAAAAGTCATCAGGGATCTGGGGACCCAAGTTGACAGTAGTCTTTCGCTTGACACTCATGTTGCTAAAGTAGTTAGGAAAACCTTCTATATCGCCCACCTGATCATGAAGGGATTCACATCTAGATCAAGGGAGGTCATCGTCCCCTGTACTCATCACTCATTAGACCTATGATTGAGTACAATGCCCGTTCGAATGTATCTGACCAGACACCTGATGCAGCTTGAAAGGCCCCAAAAGTTCCTCACCAAAAGGATAAAGGGTCTCAAAAATATGTCTTATGCTGCCCGACTGAAAGAACTCCAGCTTTATTCAGTCTCATACCGCTTGCTCAGAGGTGACCTGTGCCTGACATATAAGGCCATGTCAAACCCAGATTTGATGAATATGCTTCACCTCAAAAATCTAGATCCCTCAGAACCACAAGGGCGGGAGACTTAAACCTTGACACGGTTATAAATAGAACGTGCTGGAGGGACAGATTCATCACCCAGAGACTCCCTATGCTGTGGAACAAAATCCCGGTACATGTGAGGCAGAGCACCTCGCTGGCCTTGTTCAAGAGGAATCTTGACCAATGGATGGGAGATCGCAGATATACCCCAGGGATTACTTCAGTGTCACTGCTTGACAGAGGCACAGAAAAATGATAGGCATAGTTTTTATTCAAACTAAAGGGGTGGCGAAAGCCACATAACTATGGGCTAGGCTTATAAATGCCCTTGGGCAGATAGCCTAGTATGAACCTATGAACCTATGAACCTAAATATAATCGTTCTATTTTCTGTCTTGGAAAATGATCTTGGTTTTTGGTGTTTTTCATACTTAAGATATTTACTCTTATCAATTTTAGTATTACAAGAAATCTTAACTATACGTAAAAGAATTCCTGCTTGTTTAATTTGAATGTGTGCTTTTAGCCATTTTGAACTACTGTTCTGGCCTAAGTTTTACATGCTGACATCAGAATCTGGCTACAGCATGTGAAAATGACAATTCACAGGACATGGCAGCTGCTAATTACTTCTCTATGTTTCTAATTCTTCTTAGTGTTTTAAGCTGTTCTAATCAGTAACAAACATTTAATTTTAGTTCTTTCAATGAATATGTACAGTTAATATGTTAATATGTACAATTAAAGTTATTAACAATACAGTAAAAACCATTAACATGTAAAATGTAGGCAAATTGTGTTACATCACAATTTTAAACATTACTACAACTTTTGTCCTACCAGTTCTTCATTTCTAAGGAAAAGAGGTGTTATTTTAAGTAGATTTCTCATACATATACTTGAGAAAATAAAAAAGTAGAAAGTTATTTATCTTCTTTCACAGACATCAGTGATGAACTTTGACCTAGGTTTTCTTCAGGACAGCTCAAGGCAGGAATGTCCTGCATTCTGAAAGATGGAATATTCTTTTGTTCTCAAGCTTTTTTTCTAAGTGTCTGTTGATTTATAAATGACCTATAAAAGGAATGAGTTACAGAGAAACAAAGAAACAAAAATCAGAAATGTAACACTTTTAATTAGCACATTACTTAGATCTGACATTCAGTTAACACAGCAATACACATATTAAGCACTGTTGAACAAATACAATAACATTCTTAACTTATATAGCTTTAAAGTTACCAATTATATTGCTTATAATATAATGATATTCTCTTACAGGAAGTATTTGTTTAACATTTAGAAACAGACCTATAGGTATAGTTAAATGAAATACATTAGGTTTTTCATTCTAAATATTGTAAAACAGAAAAGCTAACCATTTGTATTCCTTATCATGAAAAATGTTTTAGCTTAAAATATAAATATATACTTACATATGTTTTGAGACTTGAAATCCAGTACAAACCTTTTACTTAAAAGGCAAATCTATTTTTTTTCAGATAGCAATAGTCCTGCAATCAGAGAATAAGAGTCACTTGTTTTTAGGATTTTTAATTTTGGAAGTGGTTTTCCAGGAATTCACCTCACTCTATCTCTTCAGAGATATACTATTCCACTCAATTTCTTCAATATTATTAAGGATTTTATTGCTATTTACTAAAGTGGATGCCTCCTCTAGTGTGTCAAATATTTTGGTTTCTTCACAAAGGAATAAGTTGACCTTTGCAGGAAACACCAAAGTGACTTTAATATTGTTCTTTTTAAGTACTTGAGCAGCAATAAACAGGAGTTTCTTTTACTCCTTACTTCACTGGAAGAGACATTGTCAAATTTGACTATCTGTTCACTTATTTTACGAAGTGGGCTGGACCATGCTGATTTTAATATTTGGTCTTTTTCTAAGCTAGACATCAACTTAAGTATAATTGAGAACTGTGGTGAGTTTTCCTTCTTAGAAGGTACTCTCAGGGATCTATGTGCTCTTTTAATTTCAAAGGATAAAGTTTTAGGTAGATTTAATGTTTTATAAAGCCAGGCAGTTAAGAAGTTTATTATATTGTCTCCCTCATACTTTTCAGGTATATCATGAATTCTAATGTTATTTCATCTCAGTCTATTTTCTAAATCATTAAGTTTTTCTATGTGCCAGTTATATTGTTTTAAAATGAATTCAGTCTGAGATTCACCTTCAGGTATTCTGCCTTCATGATCATTCAAAGTTTCTTCCATAGTGCTGACTTGTGCCCCTTGTTGTTTCATAATAATTTAAAAATGTTCTATTATCTTTCTGTTTTCCTCTATGAAACATTCTATTTTTGTATCCAGTTTGTCTATTTTAAGTAATACATCCTGTATACTAAATAATATTGACTGGTTATCTTTTTTAACACAAAAATCCTGAGTACCATTTATTGAGTGACTCAAGTTGAAGTCTCAAGTTGAAATTCTGACAGAAAAACTACAGCTTTTGAAGAACCTGTAGCTATAAATATGTTCTCTGACTATTAATGGATAAAATTACCTAACAAGTATCTTCAAATTTAATTTTTTGAATACATTTTCTGCCAGAGAAAAGTTTTCACTCACAGAGCTTTCACTAGTTGCTGCTGTCATTTAGCTTTCTTGGCCTAATATGGATGTTATAATCTAAATAAAACATGTTATTCATTGTTGATACAAGTTTGTTTAGTTTATTTACTATAATGTTGTTTTAATGAAGAGTAAAGTGACAAATTAATTGTTTTTAAATGAAGGGGGAGTGATCATTCTGTAAAATTACTTGATGAAGCTTATGGGAAATCACCATTTGTGTTTGTTTGTGTGCACTGGTTGTTTGTTAAAGTTATACTGGATTATACCAGAGCACTTTGTAAAGTGCAATTTCTGCTAAAGGTCTTTGGATGTATATAGAGCTTTCTGTTACACTTCATACCAGTCTCCTGTTTTTGTGCTACAAAATAACTTGAACATGAGGGAGTATACAAATACCTGGGAGAAGATGAAGGGTCAATAGTAAAGCATGAACAAATGAGAACAATGTTTAGTGAGAAATATTTTCAAAGACTAAAGAAAATATTGACAACTTCTTTGCCACCCAGGAATTAAATACAAGCTGTAATTGACTTGCTGCTCCTGTAATAATGTAATAATGCATTATTAGTTTTTCCGGTATAGAAAGCAGAACAAGAATAGTGCCTAGCCAGATAAACCACCCTTTCAGAAAATTATTTATTTATTACTTTATTTATTTTATATTTGTTGACCGGGAAATCTACCACATGACATCCATAGCACAGGGAGTTGTTGTAGAATATTCAAAAATGGATGTCATGTGGTAGATTTCCCCACAAATTATCTAGGTCTAAACAAACTATTTTGATCTGCAGAAAACATAAGCTAAGAGCTTCCACACCATACTAGATGTTTATTTTCAGTTGTTGAGTGTTTATTTGGTGTGGTTCTCAGTTTGTATTGGCCGATGTTTTAATCTTGAATTTTGCCTTTATCTTTAACTATTTTGGCAGGCCATTTCACTATTCAGTTTCCAATTGGCCAGTACTTGAGGGTGTGTCATTGACAATGTTTTTTTATTTGTTGCTACAATGGGTGTCGGTTTTAATTCATTTATGGTTCTGATGATGTTTATACTAGACACAAGCACTTAACTGTTTTTATTTATTTAATAAAGTGTTCCTTAAGTCTTGTGCTTCTGGTAATTTTGGCTTTTATTTTCTTTGTGCATGAACTAGTTACAGGTGATTCTCTATTTTCATGTTATCCAGTTTCAAAATTAAACTTGAATTGGGTTAAGAGGGATATCTGATTCATATGGATGGGGAGCCTGTTCCAGATAAGGGGTAGCCTCTGAGATACATACCTGTCTCTCCAGCATGTCCTATTTATATCACAGGCAAGGTTTAAGTCTTTAGAATAGATAATTCTGCTGCAGTTTGCTCTGCAGGAAGTCCATTAGAGTAGATTCTGACAATGCCTTGTATACCAGGCATAGATCTCCGCTCAACAGCCAGTAAGAGACAGACTACTGGTATAGGGCCTTGAGGCAGTCTGCATAGGCCATGCTACTTATGTCCTTTATTTTTTTAGTGAGGAACCTCTGTGGACATTCTATTTATTGGATATGCCTGGTTAGGTACATACCAAAGGGGGCACTGTACTCAGTGACAAGTCTGCTGAATGCAGATTGCAGTGAAACAATGACTTCCTTGAACCTAAACACCATACCTTTATTTATAAGTTGTACAACATTGAATGATTTCCTTACTGATCGTCAAAGGTTAGATTACTGTCTATCTGTGCCCCAAGTCCTTGACTAGTGGATCAACTCTTATTGGTGTGCTGTCACTACAATAGTTAACAGGGGTGGATGACTTCCTAAAGAATACCCTAATGCATTTCATGGCATTAATTTTAATCCATGACTATCGACACCAGTTGTTTGTGTCAGATCTTCCTGGAGAACATTTGTGATTCAATAACAGCTCCTAATTTGCAATCATCTGCAAAGTTAGTCAGCCAGAGGCCATTAACATTGCCCTTGACTTCAAAGAAGGAAGTGATTAATCCCTGAGGACACTACTTGTGACTGGGCTCTTTGTAGAAGTGGACTCCTCAGTCCTGTCAGTGAGCCAAATGGCTATCCACTGGGTGACATAAGAGTTTGTACCTAAACTCTTGAGTTTGTTAACAATGCCTAAGGTTGAGTAGACATGACATGCTCTTGATGAAACTATATTTGGTTGTGTCCTGTGTCTGGAGGTTTTCTATGCAATTATTGATCATTTCCATGATAAGTATTTCCTTGGCTTTGCATATGAGACCAGTGAGACTTATGCATCTGTAGTTTTCAGTGTCTGTAAGTGTCTCACCTTTGTGCATAGGGATGACTGTTGCTGTTTTGCATTCATGAGACATAAAGCCTATTTGGAAGCTACAGTTAAACTAGCAATTCCAGAGGGCATGATGATTCATGTTTCATGCTGTTTAGAAAGCATCCTGGGATATTGCCTGGGCCCATTGATGCAGTGTTCTTGGCTTTAAAGCGAGCATTAAGGACCTGTTCCCTAGTGATAGCACAGGGAGTTATATCTAATGGCATTTTCTGTGGGAGGGCTGATGGGCAGAGACAGGTAATGTTGGAGATGAATTTGTCGGCCACTAGGTTTGCTATATCTTCTGTTCCAGTACAGGTGGCTCCATTAACAGTGATCTCTCCACACAACTGAATATTGCCTATGAGGATGCAGACATAGCTAAAGACTGCCTGGTGGTTGTCCTTGGCCTGAAAGGCCAAATTGCCCACAGATTTTGGTTTGATATACTTTTTTTGTCTCCTGAGTTGTTTCCTTATTTTGATGAGAGTTCTTTTATCCTGCTGGGTGATGCACCTCCTTATTTTTGTCATGATTTTCTTCCATCTGTTATATAGCCTATTGATGGGGTGATTCTACCAGGGTGGCTTATGTTTTTTGAGTTAGTTCTGTAATTCTTCCTGGTGGTACAGCTGCCTCTATGCATCTATTATCATGCTTGCATGTGGTTTCTGTGAACAGTTCCATGTAGGCAGCAGTGTTTTCAGGTTATCACTTAATAATAGGAAGTTAGCCTTAAAGTAGTTCCTGCATATTCCAGGGTTAGCTGGGGGTCCAGGTTTTATTTTTACTTCAAAGAAGACCGTTTTGTGGTCTGACCTTACCAGAGAAGACATTATTCTAGGGGGTGTGAAGCACTATTCCATATAAGTGAGGACCAGATCCAGTATGGTTGCACCACTGGTTGGTGTATTGAAAATCTGGTCCAAGGAGTTTGTGTTTAAAAAAATCAAGGAATCTATGTGTCTGTACATTTGGTGTCATATATGTATCCCAGTTAATAATGAGATAAATAGCGTTGCCCAAGAAAATGGAATTGTGTTGGATGTGAGTACTTCAAATAAGTTTAAATACATGCTGTGGGTTTGCTGGGTCATAGAGGGAGACCTAAAGCTTGCAAGGAAGTGGTATTGGATTTTCCCTATGGTGATTTGAACATGGAGAAGCTCAAGTGCATTGTCCTATTTGACTGCCCTTGAGGTATATTTATTTTTGATTTAACTCAAGACATCTCCACCTTTTGTCCCTGTCTATGTATTAGCAAGATCTAAGTGTGTGAAAGGCATTACAATTTTGCACTGTATGTGTGCTCTCCATGGCTTTAAACCATGTCTCAGTGACTGCAGAGATATCAGCATTCTCTAGCATGAAGAGAGCTTCTAGGCAGTGGAGTTTTTGTTTAGACTCCTAACACTGAGCAGTAACACCTTTAAATTGTGTTGGGTTTGATTTGTTATATTGGATGTACTTTCAGTTTGGCATTGCCTAAAAAAGGCACTATAGAGGAGGAAAAGGTTTTAGCTAATATTTGAAAGACTAGAGGGGAGAGATGCAGACCATCCTGTCAAAGCAGCATGGTCTGTTGACCATCACCTTCCATGCTGACAAATATTGCATCCCCTTAGAATGACACCAGAAACTAAGCCAATTATTAAAGTCAGTTGTCTTTCATTTGTATTGTGGCATCATCCTTAGAGAAGGTAAAATGCTGCTCTTTGCTAGGCTCATACCAGCCTGGGGCACATATTCTGAGAGCTCCTTGATGTCTCTCTTCATATAGTGTAGGGCGGTATACCTCAGATCATTTACACCTACATGGGCTATGACTAAGTCATACTGGTACTTGCCGTCCAATGACCTGAATGCATGTGTAATGTGGTGGGTCCTGGCCCCTGATAAGCAACTGATTGTGACTTTCTCTTTACTCAGCCTTGTGAGAGGGACATCAGTGTGTCTCACAATGGAGCCTCTCATGACCAGAATGTTAGATTGTTTATTGGCTTGCCTTATGGACTTAGAAGTAGAGAGTCCATGAGATGTGGCTGTATGTGTTGATGATGGTGTTGTTTTGAAAGAGTGCATTCAGAGCTGGTGAGGGTATTTGTTATGTGTACTTCATCTAAGAGGGTTTTGGGGTTTAGGAAAGTTACATTTAAGTGCCTCAGCATATGTGAGTCTATGTATCTTCTTTGAATTGTGTGTGATGGGTGCACCACGTGTACTACTGACAACCTCTTTGGCATTAGGAGTGCTTTTATGTCAGAGATGTGCCTCCAGTTACATTGTGTAAATACATCTCTCACATATCAGTTTGTTTGAGAACTAACTGGCTGTCACTAAACATGATTCAATTTCTGCATTGCCTCAGGATGCCCATCTCCACCAAGCTGGTAACAGAGATAGTGGGGAAAGTTCATGTCCATGTCAGTAGACCCTTTTGTATTGATTAGTCAATTGCAGTGGGCATATCATGTTAGGAGTATCAAGTTTACAAGTCTGGGGGCAGTGCCTTTCACTGAAAACTAGTTGTCCCATGTTCATCTAGGTATTCATGAAATTTCAGTTGTGCTTTTACAGGAAAAATGTCAGCTGAAGGTGTTTATATAGGTCTATAGAGGGTACTGCTAAACACTTGAGGCTAAACTAACAGATAGACCCTGACAATTTATGGATAAAGTATTTACACAGATATTCTGAAGTTAGAAGCAAATCAAGCAGTACTTACTGAAAAGAAAGAATACGATTTTCAAGAATGATGAAAAGAGGGGAGTCATCTGAATGGCCACTGTCTGGCTACTACTAGTGCTGGTCTCACCACAGCTTCACTCTACTGGGATACAATGCTCCTTCTCTTCTTCTCTCATCAGAAGCAGAACAACAGCACCAATCTTAAGATGAGAAGCAGGCTACAGGCTGTTTGATGATCTACAGTCGTGTCCCAGGTGATGTAAGGGTCGATAGGTTTGTTGCAGCCTTTTGCTGGTGAATACCTTACAATCAGGAAGGTCAAACACAAACACTCACTGCCCAACCTGAAACAGTCAGGGAGTCAATGCACTCTGTTTCTTCTCTCATCAGGAGCAAACTATAGGAAAGGGTTCCAAGCTGGCAGCTATGAAACAGTTAATAGACTTTCTGGTGATCAGTAGTCTCCAGGAAATAATGCCCCTCTGCTCCTTCTCTCACCTGCGGCAAATCAGAAGAACTAATCCCAATATGACTACTGAGATGCTGAATGTGGGCTCTCCACAATTGGTGGTCTTGTAGTTGATGTCGCAGATTTTACATGCAAGAGCTGCAGTGTGCACTAGGCAGTTAGATATCAAACAGGGGGTAACATAGCTTTTTTAAAAGGGCAAGATAAATTGGATGGGTTTGGGTACTTTGTATTCTGGTTCTGTGGAATACAGTGGAATTGCCAATAAATTTAAATAGTGGAAGGGGGAGTGATTTTATAAAGTGATAATTCTGTGCTTAGTCAAAATAACCTATTAAAAGAGGTGAGGGAAGGAGATGTGTGGTCAAATTAATCTAATGGGCAGCCATCAAGAAAGACAGTTGAGTTTAAAAACACAACAACACCAGTGTGACAGGGTGGAGAATAACTTAATTTCTGTGTGACTCACAAGCGACACAGATGTTGCCTTTTTCCTGGTATAAATATGCAGTTAAAAGCAGGATACAAGTAAAAGACAGTGTAAAGAAAATAAATCACAATATACAAAACAGAAGAAGGCAACAAAATAATACAAAATACAAGAAAGCAAAAACAAACTAACATTTCCCTCACAGCATGATTCTGCAAGACTGCAGGCCACACGGTTCACTATCAAAAGGGTGATTGGACTTTGTTCGATTTACGTTAGTCCAAATTCCCAATTCGATATTAGGAAAGAATGAAAAAAAAAATGAAATGCACAACAGCGAATGCACTACAGCATTCGCTGTTGTGAATTTCAGCATTTTAATGCAGATCACACTATAGTGGGGATTGAGAAATGTACCCTTTCCCTCACTGTAGTGTGATCTTGGAGTTTGTATATATAAGTAGCAGGGGGTAAAGGGGGGGTGCAACCCCCTGCAAAAATGTTTTTTGCTGTCTGTAGTACCACTTGCGGAAATGTGGAGAATGTTCGAAATATGTCAAATTCGACATTCTCCACTTCCTTGTTTGACTTTTGTGTCAGTCAGTGTTGTTTTTTCAGTCATTTGATTCATTCAACGGATAGCTCGCACAAAGTGCGATTGGACAAATGATAGTAAACTGGTCACACAGTGTGCTCTGCTGTGTGCTGTGTGTGCCCCTCATATAACATGTAGTTCTGTCCTCATGCTAATGATGCTGCATGAATGTAGGCTACACAATGTGCTCTGCTGCATGGCATGTGCCACTTGAGTCTACTTTGCATTATCAAAATTACACTTTAATGTACTTTAAAACAACAAGATGACTATGCCGAAAACCAACTTTAATGAACAGTCACATCACTGGAATTTTAATCCAGGAAAAGAAACAGTTGGCCAACATGGGAAAATTTACCCTCTTCTCCACTAGACTGCATTCTCAGAGTTGATGTATTTAGTTAGTGAGGTGCAGGGTCAAAGCCCCCCACTTGGGTGGGTTTCATATGCTTCACTGTGTTTGTTTTGTAATGTTGGCCAACTGCCTCCTTTCCTGGATTAAAATTCCAGTGATGCGACCATTAAAGTAATTAAGTAAAGTAATTAAGGTTAAAGTAGGTTTTTGGTGTATTCGTCTCATCATTTTAAAGTTCAGTAAAGTGTAATTTCATTAAAATGCAAAGTAGACCCATGGCACTCATATAATATGTAGTTTTGTGCTCATGATCATGATACTCCATGTCTGTAAGTCACACAGTGTGCCCTGCTGTGTGCTGTGTGCCACTCATACAACATTTAATTCTGTGTTCATGCTCATGATGCTGTGTGTCTGTAAATTACACAGTTTGCTCTGCTGTGTGCCCTGCTGCAGGCTGTGCCCCTCACATAACATGTCTGTGGAGTACACAGTATGTTGTGCTATGTGCTGGCCCTGCACAGGTTGTTTTACATGTCAGTAGATTGCCCAGTCATTTCTAATTTGTATTTCTTGTCATTAAGGTTACATGCCTGTGGCTTTGTGTTTTTTTCTGCAGAGTACAGAGTGTGTTCTGTTCAGTATATTGTGTCCTTCTTATGACATATAGTGGTGACATATTGTTTATGGTTTTGTATAGCTGTACGGTAGATTATGTTCTGCTCTTCCGTTAGCATATAGTGCTGATCTAGTGCTCATAGCACTGTGCATCTTCATTGTTATACAATATGCTTCACTGTGCATTATGTACCTTTCCTATGATGTGGTCTACTGGCCTTGCATTTATTGTTTTGTAAATCTGTAGAGTATGTAGACTTCTGTGCCACACGTCCTGCTTTGTGGCTTCCTTGCCCATTGAGTCTCACTTGGAAAACTCAGTTATTCTACTGGCATGGTTAAAACTGAACAAAGCATCAGCATGCCATACAAAGTCTTCTGTGAGTACCCTGAGTGGCACTGACAAAAGTAAATTGTTTGATAATGACATGACAAACAATAGGACAGATTAGGTAGTCGCTAAACTGCCTGTGCTAGGCAGAATGAAATCTATCTGAGAATGTGGCCAAATGTCTCAAACACAATTTTAAGGTTTCACTTCAATAGTACACTCTGTGCAGCTGATTAATAAAGGATGCTTGCCATGCTGATTATTTCATATAATTTCTACCACAGTTTCACAATGCACTGACACTTTCTATAGACTTTCTTTCTGAAATCCTGCAAGCACTCTGTAGAAGGCATTATCTATGGTGGGTGTATTATTTCTCTGCTAATCATTTTGAAACCGAAGTCCTTGCCTACCTTCTTGGCAAATATTAATCATACAAATAATTTCATGTGATGACGCTTCACAACATAAAAGTGTAATGCCTTAGTGGCCTTAAAGCTACTGTACATCTCATAAATAATTTTGATAACTGTATAATAACGTGTACTACGAAGTTATATAAAGTGTTACTATCCCCAACATTTGGAGTGGAAACTATTGCAAAAATGTAACTTTGTTTAGCAGAATAAAAATTAATATGATTTTTGTTATGCTTTCATATGTAAATAGTCATCATCTATAGTAATGGTTATTAACAAACCAGTGATGGCAGTTTTCAGAAATATTGCTATTCACCGTAACTGTAAAAAAATGAGTTTAAAATCCAGCACAATGCAAAACCAACAAGCACCATAGTCCTTCCTTAATACAAACACCTGTTAAACAATCCTTTGCTTTTCTGCTGTTGGCATACTAACTTTACCCTCACATTTAAAGAGATGTTTAGCCCATTGTAAGCACACTATTTCTTGTAACTAAACTGCAAAATTATATACTCAGTGACTACTATCCAGGGTTATTGACATACTTTCAAAGTTATTTTTACATCTTATTAACAGTTTTCTACTAATCGTGTACATTAGTGTCAAATTCTTATGATTCCATAGTTACCTTATCTTATTTAAACTTCACACAGTAGTACCCATCAATCCATCTCTCACTTCATCCATCCATCACCAACCCCTTTTCCCTATTTTTTCCACATGAGATCAAGGTTATCTCATCAATAGTGTCTATCATACAGAGCCAGTATTTACATAGTAATACATTCTAACAAAATGATTTCCCCATTACTTTTACTATTACAAATATCTTGGTGACTGCTTGCACTAATCACTTTCTAATATTAGGCCAGCCATATCATCAAATTTCATGTTTGAGAGATGAAAATTGCGAAAATGAAATACTCAAATGGTGAATTTTTCCCAGGACAATAAAAAGAAAAAAAAAAAGAAGTAGTATGAGTGGTAGTAGTTATAACAGTAGTAGTACTAATAGTAGTAATAGTAGTAGCAGTAATTGTAGTAGGAATAGTAGTAATAATAATAGTAGCAGTAGTAGTAATAGTAGCAATAATAGTAATAGTAATAGCAATAGCAGTAGTAGTAATATTATTAGTAGCAATAGTAATAGTAGTAAAAGCAGTAGTGTAATAGTAGTAGTAATGTAGTAGAGGAGTACTTGTAGTGGTATTAGTGGCAGTAGTAGCAGAAGTAGCATGAGTAGTAGTTATAGCAGTGGCAGTATTAATAGTCGTAGCAATAGTACTTATAGTAGTAATAGCAGTAGCAGCAGAAGTAGTACTAATAACAGTAATACTAGTATCAGTAACAGTAGTACTAATAGCAGTAATAGTAGTAGCAGTAACAGTGATAATAATAGTAGTTGTAATAGTAGCAATATTAATAGTGCTAGTAGTTGTCTGCTTTAGGTTATTAAAATATGTCAGATAGGGTAAGGGATGAGAATATATTGGAGCTGAAAGAGAAAAACATTAGGTTGCTTATGTAGTAGTGGTAATAATGTGTTGTAGATGATTAGAGTTTGTAAATTAGGCATAGATCTCAACTGCCCCTGATTTTTCAGAAAATACCTGGTTTTGCCTCATATTTTTGCCATATCCATCATAGCCTTACAGTAAATTGGTCAATGAAAGGCATTAGGGTTTCATATCTTATTCTTTGGAAAATGTATACTGATATAAAACCTGTGGTTCTATTAACTTTGTTTTTTCTTTTCTTCTTTTTTTTCTCATTTTTTTTTTTATTTTTCAAATACATTTGAATGAATTCCATAGTATTTATACATAACATCTTAAATAGCTATGTACACTATTTATATTAGCCTGACAGTATAACAGATCTTAATGTATAGTTACTTTATAAGTATGTCCAATCCATTATCAGCATGTATAGTGTCAATCAACTATAAGAGTTTTCCACAAGGGAGTGTTAATAAATGGCTTTGGATACATTCTTAGTTCATTAATTTTAATTTCCAATAATGCTGTGGACTTCAGTAGGCTGTAGAAATCTTCCAAAGTTGGTATTGTGTTTGTATTCCATCTTCTTGTTATACACTTCCTTGAAATTGCAAGTATAGTCCATACTATATGCATGTTTGACCTATTCAAATGAGGGCCTTCATTCACATTTAATAATACAAGAGCTTCAGTTAAATAAAATGATTCATTAAATAAAGCTTGTAGAAAGTTATTAATACCATTCCAAAATGGCTTAATTTTAACACAATCAAAGAAAATGTGGTTCTAATCTACATTGTGTACTTGCGTACATCTCCAACAGATTCCTTTTATTGAAAAACTAACTTTACTGACTCTGTCTGGGGTTAAGAATGCTCTGTGCAAGCATTTCCAGTTAAAAACTTTCCAGTATTGTGTAAATGATGTATATTTTATCGATAATAAGACATTTGTTTTAATATCCTCAGTTAACTGTGTTGAATGTCCTTTTGTTATATATTTCCTATATGAGGTTTTAGGTGTTGTTTTATAGTTTATCAATATTTTGTAAAATTTTGAAATACTGTTTCCCATGTCAAAGTCATTATATATGATTTCATACATGTATTTTGTAAATTTAGATATCTCTTTAAATGAAGAATTGTTAATTATTCTACTCAGATCTTGTGTATATAAAAGAATACTCTGTAAAGTTAGCCAGTCCTATTGTGGAATTGTGTATGTTGTTATTACTTGCATATCTAAAACTTTTAGTTCTTTGATACATTGGAGTCAACAAACATATCCTTTCTGTTCCCAGGAATTAATAATTTCTCTATATATTTTATGTGAAAAGTTCTTTGTGACTATAAATGGTATTAAAAGATCAAAAGAGATTTTTAAATGTATATTTGCATTAATAATTTTCCTAAATGAGTAAATCTAATAATTAATCATACGAGCTTTAGTGGGTTTATATATGTTATATTGCATACTAATACATAATATGTGTCATGGCAAATTGTTTTTATCTGTTATTTGAAATTTGTTTTGTAAATCAAATTCATTTATTGATATTACAGTTAGTAATTATTTCCAATTTGCAGAGTAATTTGGACTTATCCAATCTGAGATTGTTTTAGATATTGATCCTTTTATATATGTTTCTATATCAGGAAAGTTTAATCTTCCCTGTTTCCATGGTCTAATATCATGTATTAAAGCTATTCTGTTTCTTTTGGGAAACCATAAAATGTTATTAGGCATGAATTTATTTCTTTAAGTATATTCCTCTCTGGTAACAGTTGTATTGCCAAGGCTATATATAGCATATTGGGCAGTAAAACCAGTTTTATTAACTGTAGTCTATCTTCAAATGTTAATATTATTTTGTTCCATTTTTTCCACAGAGATTTTAATTGTATTGATGATATTATTGTAGTTTTTTGAGACTAATTCATTATTATCCTTGCATAATTAAATTCCTAGATATTTTAAGGTAGATTCTTGTTTCCCTATGATGTGATCCCCCTTAGTCTGCAGTTCTTTTTTATTTAAAAATAAAAATTTTGATTTTGATTTATTGAAATGGAGTCCTGAAATCATGTGAAATTTATCAATTAATATATCTAATTCTTCTAAAGTCTCTTTTGTATTAGATAATGTTAGCATATGTCATCAGCAAATAGCATTACTTTAGTATTGTATTGTTCATAAACATCTATTCCTTTGATTTTTATATTGTTACAAATTGAATCTGTAATATTTCAATAGCCAGAGCAAATAGAATTGGTGACATAGGACTTACTTGTTTAGTGCCTTTTGTTATATGTATAGATTCAGAGGTAAAAGGACCTAAGTTGACATATACTAAATTATTTGTATATATATTCTTTAGGAGATGAGCAAAGCATGCAGGAAATTCAAATAGCATCAGGATTTTGAATAAATAGTCTCAATTTAGGGAATCAAATGCTTTCACTATATCTAAGCCAATTATGTGTGTTTCTTTATTTTCTTTATTAACATAATTTATAAGAGAAATTATCCTTTTAATATTGTCATGTGTGTGTCTGTGATATATAAATCCAGTCTGTTCATTATTTATTCTTTGGATAGTGGTATTTTCATTCTGTTAGTTAATGTGATAAATATCTTATAGTCATTATTTAATAATGCTATACATCTATATGAGGTACAGAAGTTTGGGGATTTGTTTTCCTTTAGGATTGGTGTGGTTAAGGAATATCTCCAAGAGGGTGGTATTAAAGCTTGTGACTGAATTTCTAATAGAGTTTTTTGGAAGAGGGATAGTATCTTTGAAGAAAAAGTTTATATATTTCCATAATTATACCATCTATACCTGGAGCTTTATTATTTTACCCTCTTTTATCGTATCTGTAATTTCTTTGTAGGATATGGGTGCTTGCAGATCTAATTTTAATTTTTCTAATTGTTTTATGTTGGAACATTTGTCATCTAGATTTAATTTATCGATATGTATATTTTCTTTTTGGAAATGTTCCATATAGTGATTTCTTTAGCCATCAAGAATGTCACCTATATCTGAGACATTTTTCCCTTTCTTTTCATGGAAGATACTTTTAATGATATTAGCTTTTAATTTTATTTTGATTATTGTGCATAAATTATGTAGACATTTGGGAGAATTGGCCAAGGTATTAATTTTTAGTTTTTCTAAAACTGAACTAGTTTTATGTATTAGAATTTCATTGTATTTATTGTTTAATACTTCTACTTTCTTTTTTATCTCCAAATGATTTTGATTTTTTTCAGCTTTTACTGACAAAAGTTTGGATTGGTGCTCTAATAATTCAGAATCCCATTCTCTGATTTTTTTTATACCAAGTTAGGGTTTTACCATATATGTAAGTTTTTAATGAGTCCTGTATCATTATTTTATTTATCTCTGTGGTATAAATAATATCTAAGAAGAACTGTAATTTAGATAATAACCAGGGTTTGAACTCTTTAATTTAATTATATATGCTGGAATTCTGGAGTTAAAGCTTAATGGTTTGTACCCATGCTGAAGTTTTAGTATCAATGAACTGTGGTCTGAAAAGGGGCAAGGAGTAATTAAGAAATTAATGATTTTAGAGTGTAAGTCATGGGCAGCAAGTATTTTATCTATTCTAGTTTGGGTACAAAATCTGTGATCTTGATAGGAAAACAAGAAAGATTTATCTTCTTTAAATCTGAAAGTATCTACAAGATGAAATGATTCTACCCACTTGTTTAAAGTTTTTGATACAGCAGATGTACATAGTGGTCTTTTGTTTGTAGTTTTAGAAATATCAAATATACAGTTAAAAGCTCTTCCTAATATTAAGTTGCCTTTATAATTATTGGAAATGAAATCCAAGTGTTTTTTAACAGTTCCTGCTCCAATGCCTGGGAACCAGTATAGATTGGCTAGGGTCCATATTCTGTTATTATATTTAACTATTACTAATACCATAAGGCCTTCTTTATCTTCATACTTATAAATGATATCTGGGTCAATCACATTTGTTTTCCATAAAATTGCTACCCCTTTTGTCTTTGTCTTATAAGTGGATTGCACCAATATCATATATCCATTAGGATTCCATTTGTAATTATCATTTATTTTGAAATTAGCTTTTTGAAGGAAGACACTTTGTGCTTTGTTCAGTGATAAATATTTCAGAAGATTTGATCTCTTGCTAGGATTGTTTAAGCCATTGGTATTTAAAGATAATAAAGTTAAATCAATCTTAGGTTATTTAGACTATGTATTTTTTGTTTTATTGCAACTATTAAACATTTTCCTCTGATAACTATAAAGTATATGTTTGAGCTTTTAAAGGAAATTAGTAGTTTTATACTTTGAGTGTTTACCAATAAAGTAATGTTTTTGGTCAGGCATACTAAAAATGTTTTTGTGAAATAACAAATTTAAATTGATAAATGTTAACAAAACTAAGATCCGCACTAGCCATGGAATGAAAGTCATTCCTAATCTGAAGGATACGTCTAAGTCCATCAGATTATTACTTATACCTTGACAATCCAGAACATCTGAGCTCCATAAATAGAATTATCATATGGGGAATCTTTGTAATAGGAATAAGCAATATTTATATTATTTTGAACAGATATAGTACTATTGTAGATTAGACAGAATTCTAATACAATATAAATGTCTACTTATTGTATAAGTAATTAATATTTACATAAAAGAAAGATGACAAGCAATTCAATCATAGTAAAGTAGGATGTATCCTATATAAAACCTCAGTAAAAGATTATAGCACACAGTTATTTAACATATTCACCCTTAGTGATGAAGTCTTTCAAAATGTATTACTTAATATAATAGATGGTAATAATATGTATACCTAATGTCTATAATATAATGCATTTTACTGGATATATGAGAAGTTATATTTCATTGTTTGCCAGCATTTAACTAATCACATTGTTTGTTGCTAACTTACTTAAAGCATCAAGTGTGTTTTATGTGAACATTGATGAAAGTTAGTTCATTTTAATTATCAGTGCATCCCTCTTCCCCCCATTTCCTACACATAAGGGTTTCCATATCTGTCATTTCTTATTATAAAATGAGTGAAATTATAGGTTAAAAACAACAAATTTACTTATTGTGATTAATGATTGCAAGTTCCCTTTCCATAGTCATAAATTGCCATTTTGTGGCATATACTAAAATTTTTAGATTTAAATGGCAACATTCTATTTTGTATAATCAACAACGGTTAAACTGAGTTATTATTGTCAATTTAATACTATTTGTTCAGAATGTGATTGTTTCATTCTGTGACATTCCTAGTTCAGGCTTCTAGTGTTTCCCATGAATAACTTTGTCAGTTTGATGTCATGTATAAAACATTAGTTACATTGGTAACAGCTTAAGTATTATGTATGGTCAAGATGGGTTACAAAACCACAATTCAAGTTAAAGCAATTACTTGACTTGCTATGCACATTTACTTATATGAGAAAATCATCATGCTTCCCCTTGATGTTCAATATAGTGTATGTCATTTATGACAGTTAAAACAGTAGTGTTATTATACACAAGCCCATGTTATTAAACTGAGTGTCTATTGTCAATGTAATAGTATTTGTTCAGAATGTGATTGCTACATTTTATGATATTCCTAGTTCAGGCTTCTAGTGTTTCCCTTGAATAACTTTGTCAGTTTGATGTCAGGTATAAAACATTAGTTACCTTGGTAACAGCTTACGTATTATGTATGGTCAGGATGGGTTACAAAACCACAATTCAAGTTAAAGCAATTACATGACTTGTTATGCATATTTACTTATATAAGAAAATCATCATGCTTCCCCTTGATGTTCAGTGTAGTGTATGTCATTTAAGACAAGTTAAGACAGCATTGTTATACACACACCCATGTTATTAAATCCTGTCTTTAGTATCTAAATTCAGCAGACTGCTTCATCTTTTATGACGATTATATATTTTATGTCTAGATTTACTAAAATCATACATTACATACTAGTGTGTGTCTGTGTGTGTGTGTGTGTGTGTGTGTGTGTGTGTGTGTGTGTGTGTGTGTGTGTGTGTGTGTGTTTTGGCTTTTGCTTAGTTATTTGAGAGACCACAAGCTGTAATGCTTATTCTTATTATTAGCTCCTTCCAAGCATGTTTATTCAGTCCACAGACTTTAAATTATGAGACCCTTCTAGTTTCTTATTTGTTATAAGTATATTTCTGTCCTTACATACACACATATCAGTACCTCAAGCACGGGCAACAATGGCCATCCCGTTTTGCCAGAATACCATTCACTAGTTCATGTGGTGTTGTTTCCAGGCTGTTCTTAAAATATCCAAGCCAATATTTGTCCTGTTCCATTTTACCAACATGTTCCATTCAGTGGCCACTCTGCTAGTGAACCACTCAACACACCTTCCATTCCCACAGATATTTCCATGAATGAAATCTGATGACTAGCACTTCCTGGAAACCCCAAACACCCCTAGAATCATCTATCCCCATATGCCCAACATGTCTAAACAAGCTCACCTTCCAGACCATTGCAAAGGGTACTGCACAATACCAAGTGCTCTTAGTCTTTCACAATAACTCGGACTTCCACTCTAATGTAAGTCGTTAATGTGTTTGGACCAAAATACATTTTAAATATAAAATTGCACTTATTTATTTATTTTTATTAAGAATCAACTTAATGAGCTAAACAAAGTGTTGGGAGACCATCAATATGTTTACATGTGATTTAAAACAGCCCTTTTATTATATATATATATATATATATATATATATATACATATATATATATATATATATATATATATATATATATATATATATTTTAAACCAAAAACTTCATTGCTGGGAGTCATCTCGGAGGCTCCTCAGAGCCAATAAGCATTATCGTCACTCTGTCTCCATTACCATAGCAACCTTGGAGCATCTGTTTCTGTTAGTGTGTCTGTGTACTGCATACCAGAGGCTCACGATGCACTTAAAGCAAAGCTTCACTTCACTGCAACTTCAAGCCTAAATTCCCTCCCTTTCAGCAAGACAGCAGCCAGGAAAAGAACGGAGAGCAAACAGATAAAAAAAAAAAAAACCTCCCAACAAGCCACCACAGCAAGAGATAACGCATTCTTCCAGCCTTCCCACCTCTCACTCAGCAGATGTATAAACAATCTACTCTCTGCCAAAATATCCCAAAGCACAGTTTTATCCACCCCCTTCCTCTGGATCCAGTCTAAAACACCAAATGTCTCTTCCTTATTCACAAGCATCAGTAAACCTCGATCACAAGCCCCAACCCACAGCTTCCCGGAGATGAAAATGGCAACATACAACAGCTGCTAGACACAGCTGCAGCCACACACACCATGTCAGGCTTAATTAAACAGCACTCAAAGCTATGATACCTGCCATAACTGATATTAACTATGTTTATACAGAATAATGATGACATTTATACTAGTTGCCAGACATGGCTGCATCCACGCACACCATATCAGAATTGATCAAACAGCACTCATAGCTGTGATACCTGCCATAATTGATATTAACTATATTTAGACAGAATAATGACATTTGTACTATGAGCTTGCTATTATTATTTAACAAGGATATACATGACATTTCTAAATCATACTTTAACTGAAGAAGGCATTCGTCTCCATGACAGCATTTTTTAAAACACTCTATTGTTACTGCTATTATATATGATGTTAATTTGTTACATTTGAGTCTGAACTCTGATGAATGGTACCTTGTTGAATTAGTTAATTAGTTACTTAAATTATTATAAGTAAAATCAATGAAAAATTAGCAAGATAAGTATTTATTGAGTTCAAGTAGGAGAATAGAAACTTCTGTGTTTGTATTATATGTTGCTTTGTTTGTCTTATATATAATGTAAATAGTAACCCATCTTGACCTACCTTTATGAAGAATTATTAGACTCTTTGAACATTCTGAATAAATCATTACTGTTTCTCAGTTGTTTAAGAAACCCTCCTTTTTTTAAATTAAAACAGATGACAAATGATGTACCATATCACTTGATACTTTGAGAGATGTAGTTGTAAGAATTATTTTTTGAGACAGCTATCTTGGAATACGTTTTTTGTTTCTTCTTTCTGGCTTCAGTCCAAAGATTTGTTTCTTTTATTCTTTTAAGAGTAGGGGCCATCCATTCCATTTCTTCTGGGATATACACTATGTTGTTGTTTTTGATAAATATAGTAGTGTCTTCTAAGTCATTAATGGTTCTCCAATCATTGGCAAAAAGTATTTTTATCTTGGCTGGAAAGGCCAGCTATGCTTTAATGTTGTTTTATTTCATCAGTTTTATTATTGACCAGATTTTTTCCCTTTGTTATAGTATTCTGGAAGAATAATCATTGCCATACCTTATCAGGCTTTGATTGTATTTTAAGTGTGATTTTCTTCAAGCAGATTTTAATATTAGTTCCTTGTCCAGAAATGAAAGAAATGTTATAAGTATGGATCTAGGTGGAGTATTTGTTGAGGTAGAATCAGGTTTCCTCAATGCTCTATGCACCCTTTCAATTCCAAATGAATGTCTGTCTTTCAAGTCTAAAAATTCAGGCATCCAGGTTGTTAAGAATGAAATGATGTCTTCTCCTTCAGTGTTTTCAGGCAGACCAAAGATCCTTATGTTGTTTCTCCTTTCCCTGTTTCTAAGTCATCTATTTTGTTAAGCAGCCATGTATTCTGTTTAAGCAGAAATTCTTTTTGGAATTCTTCCTCTTTGAGTCTCCCTTCCATGTCATTTAGAGAAGTCTCTATGTTTTTTATTTTTGTATGGTGTTGCTGTAATCGTTCCTTAAGAGTATCAGTCTGTTTTTGAGAATTTAATTTGAGGTTTTCTAAATCATTTTTAAAGCCATCCATCTTCAAAGATAGTTCCTGTAAGGTAGATGTCATTAATTGCAGTTCTTTTTTCAAAGCAGCATCTGGATGAAAATTCCTTGAGTTGTTCATATTCAGTTACTCAATATACCTCCAAGTTACTTGACATAAACATTTTTGTATATCTCCACCAAAATTGATATTTATGTAGTTTGTTAGTTTATCTATCTATAGATTTCTGATGTTTTAAACTTGAAAATAATAAAGTTTTCCTATGTTATTAAACAAGCTTATGAAGCTCTCAAAATTCACTGCTCTCAGTTGGCCATCTAGCTTTTCATTTCTTTTTTGACTAATGGGAGTGTAGCTGAATACTTTATTGGTGGGGGTTGGCTCATATGCAAGAGTTTCATCCCCAAAACAGAAAGGTTTTGGTTACTACATTTCTTGCTGCATAGAGTGGCATTGAGAGAAAGGGATTTGGAGGGTTGGGATCTGTATGCTATTTGCCTCATTGTAAATATGCCAACAAAGTATGCAGAGTTTTGGTTAGAAGTTTGTAGAGGAGTGCGCCTATAAGGAAGTGAGGTATTTCCTGAAATATAAATCAATTGGCTTTTTTTGAGGGTGGACAGCAGTGATGTTCCATTGTGATGGCAATGGTAATAATATAGTATATCAGGTTAGATATTATTTGTAGGGTACACAGAGCTACACTCCAAACCCCCATAAACTCAAATAACATGGTGGCCTGTGCAGAAGTGTTTACAGAAATCCTATACAAGCATGTAAGCAACTGGTTAGAAACAGCAGTATCAAACCAATAAAAACATAGGACAAACTCCAAAAACAAACCCCCTTGGTGGACCCCCGGCATATACAGGTTATAGAACAAAAGAAAGAAAGTCCTGTCCAAAAATAGGAAGAGCTATGCCTAAAAGACAACAAACTCCATCATCAGTCTCAAGAAGCAACTCAGGGGACTAATCAAGTCTATGGAAGTCAACTTTGATGGCAAAATAGCCTTCTAAGCTAAGGATAACCATAAGGCATTTTCAGTTATGTATGCAACCTTAAAGAAAACACCCAACAGTGTGCTGAACTAATAGTAAATGGAACTTTGTATATTAAACTGAGGATATAGCAAATTTGCTGGCCAATAAAATGAGCACCAATTTCACACCCTATCATACCCATTTCTCCCCCAAGAAATACCCTCTACCATTTCTTCCCCAACTATCACTAAAAACAGGTCCCCACTGCATTTCCCAGAGCTAAAAACAGTGCATCAATGGGCCCTGATAATATCCCAGGATGTCTCATAAATAGCTAGAAGCTCAACCTGTCAAGCCCACTAGAATCTCTATTCAACCATGGCTTCAGAAAGGCTTCATCCCAAGGGAATGAAGGACTGCAACAGTCATCTCTTCACACAAAATCTGACCATCAACAGACCTACAGAACTACAGACATATAAGTTTGAATAGGAAATCTTCAAACACTTGACCCATCTCAGTTCAGTTTCATCAAGGACAGGTCATGCCTACTAAACTTAGTGGACTTCTTCAAGAAGGCCACTAGAGCCATGGATGAGGGAAAAATGGTAAATACTGCCTACCTTTATTTGGCAAAGACATTTGACACAATATTTCACTCAGGTATTATTGACAAATTCACAAATTTAGGCATAAATTTGTATGTCATTCAATGGATAGCTAAATGACTTACAGATAGGACACATGAAGTTAGGGTGGGGAATCAACCTTCACCTTGAGTCCTGTTACTAGTGGTGTCTCATGGTGCTCAGTACTGAAACCTTTCCTGTTTGGAATATACTTCTCTGAAGTTAAGGCAAATGTAGATGACCTTTGGCTGATAAATTTGTTTAGAACTGCAAGCTTGGTGCAATAAATGTATTCTCTAAAGATGTAGATATCCTCCAGGATGGTCTGACCCAGACAAATAACTGGTGCCAGTGCCATGACCTAAAATTCAATGCAAAAAATATATAATTATACCATTTGGGAAGACAACCACTCCTGCAAATTACAACATTGATAACAGTCCCCTAGGAATAGACTCAGTGGTAAGGGACTTGAGGGAACTCAGGTTGACAATAACCTGAACTTAGATCACCATGTGTGCATGCTAGTGAAAAAACTCCTTCTACATGGTGCAACTTATAATTAAGGGCATAACATCCAGATCTAAGGAGATCAGAGTCCCACTGTACTCAGCCCTCATTAGATCAACAATTAAGTACAATGCACCCCTCAGCATGTACTGACCTGACATTTGCAACAACTGGAGTGGCCACAGAGGTTACCTCACTAAAAGAATGCAGGGTGTCAATAATATATCCTATGGAGAGAACCTCAAAGTCCTGTTCCTGTACTTGGTTTCATACAGACTACTGAGGGGTGATCCATGCTTAGCCTACAAGGCTTTTTCAGCTCTAGCTCTGACGGATCTGCTACATATTCACAAAACAATCAGCACTAGAATTACTCAATCTAAGGATATACATCTTGTCTGTGACGTAATGTTGGAGAGAGAGGCATGTGTCTCAGAGATTACTTGTTCTCTGGAATAGATTCTTCATTCATGTGAAACAGACCTCTTTGCTAAAACTATTCAAATGCTGTGTGACCCAATGGATGGGAAATCACAAATTTACCCCTGGCTTGTTGGCTGTGACCCTTAAGGCATATACCAAAGCTATTCTAGGTTATGGTCATTGATAATCAGGAGAACTGCGGCATGAATGGATAGGCTTAAAAAGGCTCTAGGGCCATTAACTTAGTAAACTCCTGTGATCCTAGGTGACCTCACACTCCAAGGGGATGGATTTGACATAATAATATTTGCCATTCAACTTCATGCCCAAAGATGCCTGGCCTGGAAATATATGGGCAGTAGATGGAAAGTAACTTCTATGTCCAGTTTTCCCAGTCACATATGTATCCATCATCAGTGTAATCTTACTGACATCATTAGGTGATGCATTCTACAGTTTTGCTGCCTTCCTGTAAGTACTGCCTCATCAAGCTCCTTTTGGGTAAGGGAAGTAGTGAATTAGGCAGAACTCATATGGGTGCATTTTTAAAACCATCCATAACAAAGAACCCTTAAATCATCTGAAAAAGGATACTCAAAAAAAAAAAAAAACACCTGCTACTCATTTGTCCATATCTGCTTGCCTAAAAGTGCATGGGCCACTACCTCATTGCCATCAATGAATTTGAATCTTCTGTACTTATCACCTGCAATATATTGATAAGGTCCACATGTAAGGGGAAAGATCTGTCTCAAAACCTTTGTATTACAAATCTTGACATCTGCTTGTTGGTGTAATTTCCTAATAGATGGTTCAAACACTGCCATATGATATTCTCTGTGTTCCACAAGTTGTTGGACTAACCTCATTATCCCCAAAAGGATCTCCTATCCTTACTCTATGTATCCTGTAAAACTTGACTTCTGCCTCCAACCTGAAAAGTCACAACAAATTACCTAAATCCCCCATGACTTTCATCATTTCTTGAATAATTTAAATGCTAGATTTTTCCTGGCACAGTGTAATCAAACATGTGCAACATGACATTCTGTCCAGATGGATTGTTCAAACTGAATTCCCCAAAAAGGCTTGTCTCCAGCATTTTTTATTCTAATCCTTGGAAAGCTGAGCCTTTTCAGTCCTAACCCCAGTCATGTATTGGGGAGACTAATATCCCACCAAAAGGTTTCATCCACTGGCATCAATTTCTTTAAGTACTGTCATAACAAGGAAGTACAATAATGGGAATGCCTGATATGGTCTCTTTTATATGCATTATTTTTTTTTACTGTTATTTGGTAGAGTTTTCAGAAATCTGATGATAGGGCAGGCAAGTATTTAACATCCAGTGATGTCAGACCTCCAGTGATCAATGTATCCACTACCAATATGCACTCTACAGACTGTACAGTATCTCTAAGAAGTTAAAACATGTAAATAAACCAAAAAGTATCTGAAAACAGTGAAAGGAGGAAAGAATGACACAAAGCGGTTCCGGTTTAAGAAGCTAGACACTCAGCCAGGTACAAACTGCATAAGATCGTATAACCCTAAAACAATTCCTAACACACAAGGGTTATGCAACAAATAAGTATCTAACTGCTAAAATAAATTACTTAACCAGAATACAGGCATACATAAAACTATAACTATTATTGCTATAAGCTGTTAATGAGTTGCCTCCTGCAGTTCAGTGTCTGAATCATTCAGTTTCTGTTTGTCACTTAGAGTAGGTCACTTAATGGCTAGGCTTTTCTATGATCTCCTGATCTGTGAGAATAATAACTACTTAAGAACTTGTGTGTACATGCACAAATAACAGCTGCCCATATATTTCTTTATTACATTATCTTGAAAGTGGACCTCACCACCCACTGTCCTGCCACAAATACACTGGACGAAGAGAATGGCACACAAGGTGACCCAGCACTCTGTAGTCCGAAACTCAGCAAACCAACTAATGTGTAAAAAAAAACATTATTTAAATCAACCACAGAATGGTAAAAATAGGGGACAGATCAAAATGGTATACCTGTTTCAAGGCACAAAGCTTGCTCCTTAATACCTGACCTAGCTTTATAGAATAGTATATAATTTGCCATCACTCAATAAATAAATGAGAAAATATGCATTCATACTTAGAATTATCCATGGAACCTACATCATTAAAACTGAAGCTATATATGTAAAAAAACACATCTTCCTAAATTTATAAATAAACACAAATAAATTCTTACAAGTGTCAGAATATGACCAAAATAAAGGGTCTATGTTATAACAGTGAACGATCAAAAGATCGAACACTGTTATATCGAACCCAAAACAGTGAAAACACAAATGAGCGAACTACCAGAACAGGGATTTTTTTCCCAGGGAAAAAAGTTGCTGTTCCCAAAAAAACAAACAAAAAAAAAAAAACAAAAAAACCCCACTCTTACCCCCCCCTTTTACCCCCCCCCCCCACTTAAATATACCAAGTCTGAGATTGGACTACAGTGCCGAAAATGGCAAAGTGACAGAAGCGGCCAAGTGACTTCTTTCCCAGGGAAAGAATTTGCTTAAAAGCTGCTTTGTCATTTTGCATTTTTGACATTTGAAGTTCAACCAAGACACATTCGACATAATGCATCTTCGGTCTTCTGATAGGAACCCAAAATAAATAGGTATGCTGATGCCCAACGGCACATAAAAGAAATGCATGCAAATGCAAATGAAAAAAAAAGTACTGGAGAAAAAAAACAACCAAAAATAATAATCAGCCTTTGCTTCTTAGTACTTCATATTTTTAGTTATTCATGTTTATGAATACCGTTAGCATGATCCTTAGCAATGACACAAAAAACTAAACTTGGCTCCGGATGTAGAACTGAGTATTTCTGACTTCTACATGTAATGAAACTTCTGACCTTGTATACTTCGAGAAAATTCTTACAAGTGATTTTTTTTAGTTTTCAAAACATACTAGGACATAGTACAACTGCCACATGGAAAACAAACTTTCACTATGCTACCATCTATTTTTTTATGTGTCAAAGAAATGTGATGCCCTTTCTTATATGAGTTAATAAATTCTTCCTCTTTCTTACCTCTCCTGTATACAAAACAACAGAATTGGGGTAATTGTTTATTAATTTCAGGTTCAGCTGGTAAAATTCTCCAGTAATGATTAATTTACTTTTTAACATGCTGAGTGTTGTTACTAAAAGTAGTGACAAAAGCCAGTTCAAAGTTGTCATTCTGTGCATGTGAAGTGTAATGAGTAAGTTGGATTCTAGATCTCAAATCCGTGCTCTATATCTACCAGCCCTTACCCCCATTGGATAAATCAGTCTTCTTGTCTTGAGAGCAAATTGCAAAGTCTGTTCATAATCAAAAAAAAAAAAATTGAATCTAAGAAATTGTGATTTGGGTATATTTTTAACACTGTGAGATTGATGACAATCTGTGGTCAATAATTAAGAACTCTGAAATTAATGTTTTTTTGAATAAGATGTTATGAAGCCATCCATCTGATTGTTTTCTAATTGAGACATTCAGAAAAGAAATCTCATTCAAATGACAGTTAACTGTGAATGCAATACCCCACTTGTTTTCATTTAAGTAAAGGACAAACTCCTGTAGCTTTAGCCAGATCAGAAATTAACAGCCAGCAGTCATCTAAACATCTACATGCACCATATACTCATGTTATAAAAAACTAGATTAGGGATGGTAACGTTTGTTGTTTTTCAATTTAGCCCATGAACAAATCTACATATATGGGTGCACCACATACCTGTAAATGACATTCTTGGTCAAAGTACAAACTTTTTTTAATAGATGTTCTGTCTGGCATAACAAAACAGTATTAAAGCCAGGGATATAGGCTTGAGTATGTTAACCAATATTCAAGTAACAACAAACCGGTCCAATATAGTACACTGCTAAAATAATAGAGAGGAGTTTCATAAAAAATCTACAGACAGACACAGTAGGTCTGGTCCAGAAGTTTTTTGTGTCTTTGTTTGAATTTTAGGGGAATTATAAAAATACTAACAGCTGAGTGCAGTAATAATTAATTTGTTGTGGTCTTCCTGAAAAGAATAACGGAGCAAGAGTCTGGCATTTCAAAAAGGCCTATATAGCTTACGTCCCTCTATTATAGTCATACTAGTTTCATACCTCCCATTTCTAACCAGTCCAGCCCATACTAGAGCTTCAACCCTACTCTGTGTGGCCTTCTTCTCATATTTACCCCTGACAATCCATCTTGCCTGTCAGGAAGTAGAAGAGACCAGTGCAACATAATTTGTTCCCAAACTCCCTTTACACATGTGCATCAGCCATCATGTGAACTCCCTTTGCACATGTGTATTATCCATCATGTAAACTCCCTTTGCACATGTGTATTATCCATCATGTGAACTCCCTTTGCACATGTGTATTATCCATCATGTGACCTCCCTTTGCACATGTGTATTATCCATCATGTAAACTCCCTTTGCACATGTGTATTATCCATCATGTGAACTCCCTTTGCACATGTGTATTATCCATCATGTGAACTCCCTTTGCACATGTGTATTATCCATCATGTGAACTCCCTTTGCACATGTGTATTATCCATCATGTAAACTCCCTTTTGCACATGTACATCATCCATCATGTAAACTCCCTTTGCACATGTACATCATCCATCATGTGAACTCCCTTTGCACATGTGTATTATCCATCATGTGAACTCCCTTTGCACATGTACATCATCCATCATGTGAACTCCCTTTGCACATGTGTATTATCCATCATGTGAACTCCCTTTGCACATGTGTATTATCCATCATGTGAACTCCCTTTTGCACATGTGTATTATCCATCATGTGAACTCCCTTTGCACATGTACATCATCCATCATGTGAACTCCCTTTGCACATGTGTATTATCCATCATGTGAACTCCCTTTGCACATGTGTATTATCCATCATGTGAACTCCCTTTGCACATGTGTATTATCCATCATGTGAACTCCCTTTGCACATGTGTATTATCCATCATGTAAACTCCCTTTTGCACATGTGTATTATCCATCATGTGAACTCCCTTTTGCACATGTGTATTATCCATCATGTGAACTCCCTTTTGCACATGTACATCATCCATCATGTAAACTCCCTTTGCACATGTGTATTATCCATCATGTGAACTCCCTTTTGCACATGTACATCATCCATCATGTAAACTCCCTTTGCACATGTGTATTATCCATCATGTGAACTCCCTTTGCACATGTACATCATCCATCATGTGAACTCCCTTTGCACATGTGTATTATCCATCATGTGAACTCCCTTTGCACATGTGTATTATCCATCATGTGAACTCCCTTTGCACATGTGTATTATCCATCATGTGAACTCCCTTTGCACATGTGTATTATCCATCATGTGAACTCCCTTTGCACATGTGTATTATCCATCATGTGAACTCCCTTTGCACATGTGTATTATCCATCATGTGAACTCCCTTTGCACATGTGTATTATCCATCATGTAAACTCCCTTTTGCACATGTGTATTATCCATCATGTGAACTCCCTTTGCACATGTGTATTATCCATCATGTGAACTCCCTTTGCACATGTGTATTATCCATCATGTGAACTCCCTTTGCACATGTGTATTATCCATCATGTGAACTCCCTTTGCACATGTGTATTATCCATCATGTGAACTCCCTTTGCACATGTGTATTATCCATCATGTGAACTCCCTTTGCACATGTGTATTATCCATCATGTGAACTCCCTTTGCACATGTGTATTATCCATCATGTAAACTCCCTTTTGCACATGTACATCATCCATCATGTAAACTCCCTTTGCACATGTATCATCCATCATGTAAACTCTCTTTGCACATGTATATCAGCTATCATATGAACTACCTATGCACACGCGCATCATCCATCATGTAAGGCAGAGGAAGATTTGCACCCAGTAACCTATGTCAGCATAAAGTCAAACATCAATATGTGCTAATTAAAAAAAGTGAGACACAATGAAATATTTCTAGGATTTCAGAAAAAAATAATTCAAACACAGCAGTACCTGTGGCTTAGAACCATATAAGTTATCTAAAAGCTATATTCTATAATTCATGCATCAGTGTCGATTATTGATTTGCATATATGTTCATAGGTTCATAGATTCATAGGTTCATAGGTAGGTACTAGGCTATCTGCCCAAAGGCATTTATAAGCCTAGCCACAATGTGTTGGCTTTCGTCGCCCCCTTAGATTAGTTCCCTGTGCATCTGTCCAGCAGGGCCACTGAAGTGATCCCCAGGGTAAACTTTCTATTTCCCATCCACTCGTCAAGGTTTCTCTTGAAGAGTGCTAGTGAGGAGCTGTGCCTAATGTAGATTGGAATCTTGTTCCAACGCATGGAAAGTCTCTGGGACAGGAATCTATCCCTCCAGCACATCCTATTTATTGTTGTGGTGAGGTTTAGATCCCTAGAGCATGTCGTTCGAGGGGATAAGGTTTCCTTTAGGTGGAGCATGCCTATCAATTCTGGGTTGGACATGGCCTTATATGTCAGGCAGAGATCACCTCTGAGCAGGCGGTATGCAACTGAGTACAGCTGGAGTTTCTTCAGTCGAGCTGCATAGGGCATCTGTTTGAGACCAGTGATCCTCTTGGTGAGCTACTTCTGTGGTCTTTCCAGCTGTTGCAGGTGTATTGTAAGGTACATCCCAAATGGGGCATTGTACTCTATGATGGGTCTGATGAGTGATGAGTAGAGGGGCACAATGAACTCTTTTGATCTGGATGCAAACCCTTTTGTGATTAGGTGGGCCACATATAAGGATTTTCTAACCACTTTGGCAATTTGATTATCAAAGGAGAGATTACTATCTACTTGGGACCCTAGATCCCTTATTACGTTTTCTGTATTTAGGGGACTACCACCTATGTGGTAGTTTGTGGGTACTTTGTTATTTCCAAAGGGAATAACTATGTACTTTTTGGCATTTAGCTTGCAGCCATGATTTTGACACCAGGTATCCGTCTCAGTGAGACCCTTTTGAAGGATGTCTGTGTCAGCCAGTGAGTCAGTTATAACCCCTAGTTTGCAGTCGTCTGTGAACATGGTCAGCCATAGTCCTGCTGTGCTTGCCTGTACCTCTGAGAAGTATATGCCAAACAGGAGGGGTCCTAGGACTGAGCCCTGAGGAACGCCACTTGTAACCGGTTTAGAGTCAGACCTAGCTCCCGCAACACTCACCATGTGGGTTCTGTCCGTAAGCCAATTGGCATCCCATCTTGTGACATAGGGGTTTATGTTCAGGCTGGTGAGCTTGTCTATAATACCAGAGTGGGGAATGGTGTTGAAGGCCTTTGTGAGATCTAGGTAGGCTGTGTGTACCACCTTTCCCTTGTCTACAGCCTTGGTAACTGTCTCAAAGAAGTCCACCAGGTTTAGGAGGCATGATCTTCCCTTAACAAAGCCGAACTGGGTAGGGTCTAGTGTTTGGAGGTAACCAATATCTCTGTTAATGAGTTCCATGATAATGCGCTCCATAGCCTTGCAGACCAAGCTAGTCAGGCTTATAGGGCAATAGTTCCCGGGGTCTGTTGTGGCTCCACCATTGTGGAGCGGAATAACTGTTGCTGTGCACCACTCTATGGGTATGTAGCCTGTGGAGAGGCTGAGTTTGAACAGTGTGTTTAGGTGAGGGGTTAATTCATCTTTGAGCTCATGTAGGATGCAGCCTGGGACACTGTCCAGTCCCATTGATGCTGTGTTTTTGGCTTTGGAGAGGGCTATTTTAACCTGAGTGTCTGTAATTTCAGGGGCTCTACATTCTTCTGGTATGGTTATGGGCCCTTTTGGGGGTGAGAGGGGGGTGAAGTTTGCACTGAACCTCTCTGCCAGGACCACTGTTTGATTGACCCAAAAACGTCGAGCACACTATATAGCGAAGACACACAACAGCAGGCCATTTTTGGGAGTTTGTCATTTCCTCCACTGTGGTCCGATCTAAAAGTTGGTATATTTAAGTAGAGGGGGTGGGGGGCAAAGCCCCCCAATTAATGTTGTGTTTGCATTTTTTTTTTTTTTTTTTTTGCGGAACAGTGATTTTTTTCCCTGGGAAATAAATCGCTGTTATGTGTCTTCGCTATTTAGTGCATTTGACGTTAAGGGGTTGATCTAAGAGGGTTTTCTCTTATCAGCTTTCCATAAGCTGATATAGGATCTGATAGGATAGCTAAGCTGTCCAAATGTCAACATTATGTTTTGTCAAGAGAGGAGAGTGTGTTTGGAGGTGGTTAGAGTCTTTATGGGTATGTTAGTATGTAAGCATTAGGGTGAAGGAAAGGGGAGGGATAGGTGTTGTATGTTTGCATGCAGGTGAATAGTCAGACAAATTTTAGGCTTGTATTTTGGGGGTGGGGCTTAGTGTTTAGATCAGGAGAGCAAATGGCTTTTGTTTTTCGATTTTTTGTTCAGTATTATGTATGTTTGAGCATTTTTATTGATGTTTGCAGTTTGACATTAAATATGTTCGATCATACATGATAGAAAGCTAAACCAGTTGCCTGCATTTTTCACAAATGCATTTGAACAACAAATGCAGAGGTGGCTTTTAATGTTGATGGTATAGATAGCTGAGCAGTCCAAATGACAATGGCATGTTTCATTGAGACAAGTGAGAGGGTTTGAGGGAGCTAGAGCGTTTGCGTGTGTGTTAGTAAGTAAGGGTTAGGATGTGAGGTAGGTGAGTGAGAGGTGTTTGTCTGTGTGCGATTGTGTGTATTTTAGGGTTAGGGTAAGGGTAATTTATAGGGATTTATGTAGTGTTGTTCCTGTGTGTTTGTGCATGTTTGTGTGGCTGAGTGAGTCTTGTGTAGGTATTTTATTGAGATAAGATGTAGGATTAGGGTTGGGGGAAATGGCAGCGTTCTGGTTAGCACCCATTACTAAGGTGCTGCAGCGATGCTCCAGCACCTAAATAATAGGTGCTAACCCTAACCCTAATGCTTCTCCTTCCCCCGACCCTAATTCTATGCCTTATCTTTATAAAAACCTATACTGCCACCATTCAGACAAATTTTAGGCTTGTGTTAAGGGGGTTTCAATGTTTAGATCAAGAGATGATATGTATGTTCGAACATATTTTTTCACTATTTGCATTTCTACATTAAATATGTTTCGTTATACATAACAGAACCATCTAAGCATGTACTAGTTGCTCATCTTTTATTGCCTTATACCATTTTTACTCACTCAGTGGTTGACTGCCTCCATTAGATATACCAAGCAATGTCCGTAAATCATTTGTTCCCTTTGTAATGTCATTCATAACTGAGTTGAGTGTTATTAGCCAGATGTGATTGGGTCGGGTGTTTCTTAGGAAAAACATTAATAGAAAAGAACCTCGACTCATTTACCTTTATGGTCCCTTACCAAATGGAGTCAAACAATGTAACTCCTGGAACTATGATTCCGTGGAGTGCTGAAACAAATCTTATACTTCAATTTTGGATCATGAAATTGTACGAATTACAGGAGAAATAAGTCGAGACCATTTTGTCCTTGAGGACACCCATCCTCATCTTGTACCTACTGCTTTTAGGAAAGCAAAGTAATTCAGCTCCAAGATGAATTTGTAGATGCCAGTTCAATCATCAAAATTAGTATTGAACAATGTGAGGGTGTCACGCTGTCTAACATATAAGGGCATTTTTTCCAGAGATGGGATAAACATTGGATATTAAAACCATTCCATCCAATGTGTTTTGTTTATATGTCGGTGGAGGTTTAAATCCTTGATCTAGTTTTACTGGATCTGTTTGCTTTGTGGAGACATAAGAGATCAAGGAGAATTTCCTTGATGGAAAAAATGAAAGACATAAGAGTCTTTAATAGACTGAGTATAGAAAAAGGGCTTCAAGCCTGTCTTGGTGGCTCAGGTTTTTTAACCAGCAGTCTTCATTGTTAGAAAATGCTGTAGCCTTTCTATCTGTGTGACTTGTCTGGACAAGTGCATACCAATGTGGTCTAATTACAGTAGACTACATTGCATGATATCTTCCTTCTACCCAGAAAAAAGGCCTTTAGATATCAGTTGTGCTAAACAGAAATATAACCCAACTAGTAATGCTACATGTTGGTCAATAGAGTGGGAGTTGTCAACCCATGTGTCAAGATCCCTGATTACAGTGTCAGTTTGGGGTGACTTCCAAGGTACGGTGTAAGTGGGAGATGAGAGTCTTTTGCCAAAAGCAACAATGCTACATGTTTTGCATTTATTTACTCCTTCTTTTCAGTACAGCATTGGTTACTGAAGATTTGTTCCTACTGTAGTAACCCAGATAAAATCACCCAACTTGCATTATCAGCAAACACTATTACTGTTTGAAGAGGTTGTCAACATATATGACAAATAGGAAAAAGTTCCAGCACTGATACCTGAGGTACACTGATAGTTATTTTCTTGGTTTCTGAGGTGGCACTTGCTACTTTAATTATGTGATTTCTACCTTTTAGTCAGTTTGCTATCCACCTTACCACAAATGTGTCTAAATTTAGCTCTTATTTATTTACAGTACTGGAATGGGGGATGGTTTCAGATGCCTTTTACGGATAAACTATGTAGACTAAGCAACCATTATCCACTCCCCCGTTACCCCCTCAAAGAAGTGTGCTAAGTTGAATGGCTACAATGTCCTGTTGATAAAACAAACTACTGAGTGTCAAGGTGCATATTTTTGATATTACATGTTATGAAGTTAGATAAAATTCACTCCATGGTCTTGCAGACTAGACTTACAGTTTATGAAGTCAGACAAAATTCACTTTGTAGTTTTGCAGATTAGACTAGTTGGGTTGACAGATCTATAGTTCTTAGGGTCTGTAGTGAGTACACTTTATGAAGGGGTATCATGATGGCAGTTCTTCATAGTTTAGAGGCATACCCTATCGTTAAACTTAAGTTAGAATTTTAAGAGATATTCTATGAGACTATGTTTGATGCTATTTATTAGGTATGAAAGTATGCTGTCTGCTCCCACTGAAGTGGTATATTTGGCTTTCAAGAGCATAGTTCAGATATTGTCCTTTAAGATTTTAAATTGTGGCAAGGGTTCAAAGATGTGCAGAATTTCAATGATTGCTTCCTGGGTAAAGTTTGCACTAAAGTTATCTGCAAAAACATTTGCTGTTCCCTTTGGGTCTGAGTGGGTGACACCACTTGGATTAGTTCAGAACACTGCTGGGTGTTGTTTCCTAATTTTCAAACATAATTAAAGAAGGATAGATAATATTCCTTGGGTTCAGATGTTAGTTCCAGTTCATGCTGAGCTTTGTTATTCCTGGTGGTATCTTTTAGTTTTTGATATTCTTTAGTGTGGGCAGGTTTAGATTTGTTACCGAAATTCAGAAGTTTTTTGTTTCCTTTTGTTATAGAACATATTTATACTTGTGAATCACCAGGGTGGTTTGTTTTTGAATTTCCTAATATATTGGTTTTAATGAGGATTGCCAGGTATAAACATTTTCCAGGTTTGAGTAGGACTCTGTTGCTTAAGGTACAACTGAAGCTTCACAGGGACTGGGGTTTTACAAGTAGATGTTAATCTTTTGAAGTCTTTAAATTCAGATTTACTCACTGGGGAGTGCATGAACCTTTAAAAGAGAAGTTGACAAGTCCATGGTCAGAATTAACTATGAATTAGGATACTATATGCATGATACATAAGGAAGTCATATTGGTAAGGACAAAATTTACAATTTATTTATTTATTTTATTGTAGATTTGTTAACCGGGAAAGTATGACTGGATATAGGTCCATTTTCACCGGAGGCCCGGGGAGAAAAGCTCCAGACATATATAATATGTATGCATACAGAAAAATATTACAAAATAGACATTTATTCAACAATATATACACATGTTCAAGATTTTCTAGAATACACACAGGATATAGTTGGAAATTATTAACTGATAAGGAAGATCACATACATATTTAGTGGTTCATAGGTTCATAGGTTCATACTAGGCTATCTGCCCTGGGGCAGTTATAAGCCTAGCCCAATTCTGTATGGCTTACGCCACCCCTTGATTTGAGTATACTGTGCCCTTTTTAAGGTTTAGTTTACTGTGCCTCTGTCTAATAGTGACACGGGTGTAATCCCTGGGACAAACCTACGATCCCCCATCCACTTATCGAGATTCTTCTTGAAGAGATTCAGTGAGGTGCTCTGCCTCACATGAACTGGAATTCTATTCCAGAGCGAAGGGAGCCTCTGGGTTATGAACCTGTCCCTCCAGCAAGTTCTATTTATTTCTGTGCTGAGGTTCAAGTCCCTCGAGCGTGTGGCTCTAAGGGATTTAGATTTACTGAGGTGGAGCATGTCCATTAATTCTGGATTTGACATAGCTTTGTATGTCAGGCATAGATCGCCTCAAAGTAGGCGGTATGCAACTGAGTAGAGCTGGAGTTTTTATAACCGAGCAGCATATGGCATCTGTTTGAGACCCTTGATCCTCTTGGTGAGATACTTTTGGGGTCTTTCTAATTGCTGCAGGTGTCGGGTAAGGTACATCCCAAAAGGGGCATTGTATTCTATGATGGGCCTGATGAGGGATGAATAAAGGGGCACGATTACCTCTCTTGATCTAGATGTGAAACCCTTCGTGATGAGGTGGGCTATGTAGAAGGTCTTTCTAACCACTTTGGCAATGTGGTTTTCAAAGGAGAGATTGCTATCAACTTGGGTCCCCAGGTCCCTAATAACTTTCTCTGTACTTAATGGGTTTCCGCCTATGTGGTAATTTGTGGGCACATTGTTTTTGCCAAAGGGTATGACTACACATTTTTTGGCATTTAGCTTTAAACCATGGCACTAGCACCAGTTATCTGTCTATGTGAGACCTTTTTGAAGGATGTCTGTGTCAGCTGGAGAGTTGATTATGGCACCCAGTTTGCAGTCATCTGCGAACTTGGTGAGCCATAGTCCTCCCACGTTTGCCTGTACCTCGGAAAAGTATATACCGAACAAGAGTGGTCCCAGGACAGAACCCTGTGGGACACCACTTGTGACCGGTTTCGAGTCTGACATGGCTCCAGCAACTCTCACTCTGTGGGTTCTGTCTTTGAGCCAGTTTGCGACCCATCTTGTGACATAGGGGTTTATATTTAAGCTGGATAGCTTATCTATGATGCCCGAGTGGGGTATTGTGTCAAATGCCTTTGCAAGGTCCAGATAGGCTGTGTGGACTACCTTCCCTTCATCTATGGCTTTGGTGACTGTTTCAAAGAAGTCAACCAGGTTCAAAAGGCAGGATCTGCCCTTGACAAAGCTGAACTGGATAGGATCTAGTGTCTGTAGGTCCCCAATGTCTTTGTTTATGAGCTCCATGATGATCCTCTCCATAGCCTTGCAGACTAAGTTAGTCAGGCTTATGGGGCGATAGTTTCCAGGGTCCGTAGAGGCTCCACCTTTGTGGAGTGGGACCACTGTTGCTGTACGCCATTCTGTGGGCACATATCCTGTAGTGAGGCTGAGATTGTATAGCTGTTTTATTTGAGGGATTAGTTCCTCTTGTAGTTCATGTAGGATGCAACCTGGGACATCATCTGGTCCCATGAAAGCAGTGTTTTTTGCTTTGGAGAGGGCAGCCTTCACCTGAGCATCTGAGATGTTTGGGAGACAGCCCTCTGCCGGGACAGATACTTGCTCTTTTGGGGGGGGGGGAGTTTGCACTGAACCTGTCTGCCAGGATATTGGCGATGTCTGTGGGTTCAGTGTATTTTTTGTCGTTTAGAATCAACTCAGAACAAGTCTGGGAGTTGCATCCCAGGTTTCTAACATAACTGAAAAAAGCCTTATAATTGTCTTTGGTGTCCTGTGCAATTTTTCTCTCAAAGCTGGCCTTGGAGGATTTTATGAGGTATTGTAATTTTTTGCTAGTACTGATCAGAGATGCCTTCCCTATTAGGGATTTTAATCTATCATGTAGTAGCTTCCTCCTTCTGTTGCACAGTTTATTTATGGCAGGGGTCCACCAGACTGGATGCCTGCCTTTGGATGATTGGGTCTTGGTTTTGTTTGGGATAGCATGATCCATACATTCCTGGAGATGTCCGTAGAATGCATTTATATAGGATTCTGCAGTTTGGGCTGTAGTTTCCACTGGCCCTGGGGCCTTGAAGGATTCCACTTTGTTTTTGAGAAGTGAGAAGTTTGCTTTTGAGAAGTTTTTCACTGTGGTTTTCTGGGCTGGGGGTGGGGTCGGGATGTGGACATCCAGTGAAATTAATTTATGGTCTGATCTTACCAATGAGGGATATACTTCTGGTGTGGAGCATAGAGTCCCCATGTTGGTAATGATCAGGTCTAGTATGTTGTCCCCTCTTGTGGGAGTGGTGACTAGTTGTTCCATAGCATTTAAGTTTATAATTTCCAGGAATCTTTGGGCTAAGGTGCTGGTGCTTGAGTAGTGCTCCCAGTCAATGTTTGGGTAGTTGAAGTCGCCCAATATAATGGTGTTCAGAGAGATCTTCATGTTCTCCAATGTTTTCAGGAAAGCCGAATGGGATTCCTGACTTTGAGAGGGTGGTCTGTAGGATGCTATAAACTGAAAAGCAGTCTTGCCCACTGTTAGTTGCACATGGATGGTCTCCGATACTTCGTGCAATGCCACTAACCTGGAGGTGTGGATATCCTTGATAAATATGGAAACTCCCCCTCCTTTTGTGGTTCGGTCCGGGTTTTGAGGCCAAAAAGCATGATATGAGGTATAGCCTGGTAGTGCTGGGGTGCTCTCTGGAGCCTTGAACCAGGTTTCTGTCACTGCACAGATATCGATGTTCT
This sequence comes from Protopterus annectens, assembly GCF_019279795.1. NCBI lineage: Eukaryota > Metazoa > Chordata > Ceratodontiformes > Protopteridae > Protopterus > Protopterus annectens. The sequence goes on along the minus strand of NC_056743.1, from coordinate 1,835,417,184 downwards.
CCATACTGAGGAGAGCTTCGAGTGCGTGCATCTTGAGGTTAAGACTTCTGGCGTTTAGCAGCATTACCCTTAGTTTCTTGTTCCTTGTGATGTCTATTGGGGTGGGTTTGACTTTTGAGCCTTGCCTAAAAAAGGCACCATGGGGGTGGCAAGAGCCTTTGCCAATATCCGAAAGCCCAGTGGTGACAGGTGCAAGCCGTCCCTAGCGAAGCAACGTGGCTTGTCGAGCATGTCATCCCAGGTTGACAGACACTGGGTCCCCTTTGAATGACACCAAAATTTTAGCCAATTGTTAAAATCGATCATTTTGTCTTTGTACTGTGGCATCATTCTAGGTGAGGGTAAGATGCTGCTCAAGGTCAGGGTCATACCAGCCTGGGCTACATGATCAGAGAGCTCCTCTATGTCTCTTTTCATGTAGTTCAGGGAGGTACGTCTCAGGTCATTCACACCAACATGTACAATGACTGAGTCATATTTGTATTTGCTTTGGAGTGACCTGAGTGCTTGCGTTATGTGTTGGATCCTAGCACCCGACAGGCAGCTCACCGTGACCTTCTTTTAATTCAGCCTGGTGAGCGGGACGTCAGTGTGTCTGACAATAGAGTCACCTATAACAAGAGTATCAGGTGTGTTATTCAACTTTAAGGGCTGTGGCTGCTTGGCGCACTGACTTTGTGGGTTATGTGTTGTGTGTGTTTTGTTTGGATGTCTGCTTTGGAGGTCTCTGTTGCTTAGGTAGATTTTTATTTAGAGCCTCCGAGTATGTTTTTGTGTATTTATGTGTTTGGTTCGCTGATGTGGTGGGACTATGTGATACTGGAATTGTGTTGTGTGAGGTTACCTTCTCCTCCTGACTGGTTACACCAGTTTTGAGATGAGAGAGCTCAGCTTCCAGTTTGGCTAAATAGTTGCATCTCTCACATATATTTGAACCTGTTTGGAGGAGGAGAGGGTTGTCCGTGTACATGAGACAGTTGTAACATTGCCTCAAAATTCCCAGATTCACCAGCTGGACTGGAGAGGAAACCATTGACTGACCTTTGGACATGCTAGAGTAATAGGGAAACTGAATTTAAGACGGACCAATAGAGGACAGGGTAATTGTAGAGAGTATAAGAGTAAGTAGTGCTTATGGTTTAATAGTGCTAACTTGTAGGATTGCTTAATTGGACCAGTGAAGGGCCTTAGAATGAGAATATGGTGTTTAAATTGAGAGATAGAGCAGTTCTAAGGGAAAAAGTGGTTCTCATACATTTTAGTAGTACATGGTTGTGTCAAGATATCATCCTTACTTTAATACTTTCCAGTAGATAAAAGACATATACTCAGTTTTCTAAACAGTTACTGAATCAGAGTAATACAATGAAAGTTTCTTCCTGTAATAAGGTTTTCATTTATAGTTTATATTTGAGTAGGGGTTAGTCAGGGTTTGTACTGGGACAAAGCCAATGCATTTTTAGGTGTTTTTTAAGAGATATTTTGAATTGGGTTAAGGAGGGAACCGTAGTAAGTTCTGCAGGAAGTAAGTTCCAGGTTTTACCAACAGAATTGGGAAATAATGATTCACCAGCTGAATTGTTGGATTTAACAGTTTGTACTAGCGTTCTGTTGGAAGAGCGGAGTGTTTTAAGGTTACTGTATGGGATGATAATATGTTTCAGTATGGATGTGCTGTCTGGTTGGTAGAGAACTTTGTGAACAGCTATTAGTTGGTTTCATTGAAGCTGGTAGGGTAGTTCTAGCCAGCCTAGCAATTTAATGTTTTGACAGTGATGGGTTCTATAAGCTGATCCTGTGGCAAATCTGGCAATATTATTGTAGCAGCTAGTAAGTTTATTGAGGTCAGATTTGCTTAGGTTCGTGAAGATAGGTGAGGCATAAAGAAGGGTTGATAGCAAATGTGTACAGGCAATCACAGTCCTGGCAGATGGGGTTAGGAATTGTTTAATCTTATATAAGGAGTCTAATTTCTTATTAACTGTTTTAATAGTTTTGTCGAAGTGAGCATCAAACATAAGGTTGTTGTCGATGATTACTCCTAATAGTCTAGCACTAGGTTCTGGGGAAATTATGGTACCATTGTTAGATGCTGTGGTGAGAGATGGTAAAGGGACCTTGCGAGTGGGGGTGAAGAGTAACAGCTTGGTTTTATTTGGGTTTAATAGTAGACGATGACCAGTTCTCTACATTGTTGAAGGTGTTTTGGGATAAAGATTGTAAGTCTGTGGGGAAGGGGGCAGCACAGATTTGGGTCGAGTCATCTGCGTACTGAATCTGGGATGACTTTATGGAGACCATTAATTAAGATGGAGAATAGGAGGGGACCTAATATAGATCCCTGGAGGACACCAAGGGTGATTGGTAAAAGAGAAGATAGGTTATCCTTCCATAGTACAGCTTGTTGTCTGCCACTCAGATAGGAATGAAATCAACTAATTGCTAGATTATCTATAGAGAGTGTTTTTAGAGTCTCTAAGAGTAGCTGGTGGTTTACCATGTTGAATGCCTTGGAAAGGTCTAAGAAGAGGGCTGAAGAGAGCTTGTTGGTATTACAGTTTTGATTTATTGTGTGAGAGAAGGAAAGAAGGGCTGAGGTGGTACTATGGCAAGGTCTAAATCCGTGCTGGGAGGGGGCTAGGAGATTGTTCTGATTAAGATAGGCTAGGAATTGTTTATGGATGCATTTTTCCATTATTTTAGCCAAGGGTGACAGGATGGCTATAGGCCTCTAATTTGAGAGTTCAGTGGAATTTCACCCTTTATGGAGAGGAGATTTTCCAGATGGAGGGAATATAGGCTTCACCAATAGTTCTATTGATTAATATTGAAATGGGGTATGCTATTTCATTAGCAGCTTTTTGGAGATACTCTGCGAGTAGTAGATCTGCCAAAAGGGTGGTAGGTTTCAGTTTCTTGAGTAGGGACCTAATAAACAATATTGAAACTGTCTCAAAATTGAAGAGAGTGTGATTATTGGGTGCGGGATTGGTAGAACTTGGGGTATTGGGGGCTAGTTTGTTGGCAAGGGATTGCACGGTTTCTGTAAAGAAAGTGCTAAAGGTGTTAGCAACAATTTTTGGAGGCTTTTGGAGGGTAGTCAAGGGGGTAGGGGTAGATGATTGTCCTGGGTGGAGAAGTTTATTTATGTCCGACCAAAATTTTTGCGGATGATTTTGGTGCTTTTGTTGCAGATTACAGTAGTTTTTTTTTTTGTCTAGCATAATGGACTTTTTTGTATCATTCCTTAGTTTTTATATATGAGGTGGTCTTTTGGGGATTTAGTGGTTCTCCAGGAGGCCCACGCTTTATTTCTGCAAATTATTTTTTTGTCTAGTATCATTTGTCAGCCATGGTGCTACTTTATTATTGGTTCTGATAGTATGTATGGGAGCATGGTTATCCAAGATAGCAAGAAATCTAGAGTTAAAGTACGAGACTGCTTCATCTAGTGGAAGCAGTTTTAGGTCAGTCTGGTCACATGAGTTAAGTTCATTTTGAAATTTAGCCTGATTAAAGTTCTTATTGCTCTTAATAGTTTTGAGGGTGGATAGTTGAGGGATGTCATTTCTTTTCTTGAGTATATAGGTGAGGAAGCGATCAATGATGTCCCCAGGTACTGTGCCTGCTTTATATATATGGGGATGGTTGTTTACTAGTATCCAGTCTAGGATACTTCCTTTTTTGTTAGGCTTACTAATTCTGGTAGGAGAAGATATGATCTGGGAAAAGCCATGCAAATTTATATGGGTGGTGGAGAAGTCTGAGGAGCAGGTGATCCAGTCGATATTAAAGTCCCCGAGAATAATAGTTTCTTGTGGGCAATTAATGGACAGCCATTGGATGATGCCCTCCAAGTTATTTGTGTTGTTACATGGAGGAATATAGATACACGCAATGTTTATAGATTTGTGTTTATTGATTTGTATCTTAGTGATGAGTATTTCTGCATTGTCAGTTAGCAAGGCATGTGGAGTACTAGTTTTTGTTATTTCTAGTGTGGATTTATACAAGATGGCTTCCCCCCCCCTTCCTAGAGATGTGATCAAGTCTTAATATATTGTAATTTGTAACCTGGGGGTATAACCTTTTATTTTATTTATTTATTTTATTTTATTTAACATTTGTTGACCAGGAAAGTCCAACTAGGTTCCACAGAGCCTGTTTTTAGTGGAGGCCCAGGGAGAAATGCTCCAGATGCATTTCTTTAGAATGTGGGAGGAAACTGGAGTACCTGGAGGAAACCCACGCAAATGCAGGGAGAACATGCAAACCCCACACAGAAGGCACCCCAGCCGAGAATCAAACTGGAGTACCTCTTGCTGTGAGGTGACAACGTTAACTGCTGCACCACTGCGATAACCTCATTATCAGTGGTAGTAGATTTGAGCCAGGTTTTGGACAGGCACAGTACATCAGGGGAATGTATGTTCGTTTTTTCTGTTTTTATGACATCCACATGTTTTAAAGCTGTGGAATTACAACACCACTTGACTTTTACAACAGCAAAGCTCTATATTTCATATATTGTGGATTTAACATGGTAAAAGTCTGTTATTGAAGCTATTGTTTTGAAGCTGTCTTTCTGCCATTTTGGTTGTTTAGCAAGTTTTGAATACTCAGATGAAATACTAATACTTGTGGTGCAACGCTCTTCCAATATTTACATTGTGTTTTGTTCTGCTGAGCATTCTTTAGTGGAATTCACTTCTTTTTCTGGAGTCTACTAATACCTCAGGTCAGAGAGGATCTAGAATCAGGGCCGTACAGTGGATTACAGGCCCCAACGGAATACACGACTGTGAACGAATCATTATGCCTCCAACCAACAGCCCAGGACGCAATACAACAGGAGATATTAAGTCTCAATGATGATTCTATGACTGAGGAGGCTTACAAGAATTTTGAATATCCATACTGCATCTACAATAAGAAAGGTGACTTTTGTTTATACAACTTTTTATCTTGGGAACTTAACATTAAGGCACCTGAACTTTTCAGTAAAGGTTTTAACTTTGTGCCAAGCTGCCGTTCTAAAATAACCGATATTGTTGATTTAAAATTGTTTATTAGGAATATGAACTTGAAATTGCTTTTTGACAACAGTGCACATAATGAAGACAATAACATTTTAAATAAAAAAAGTACTTTTAACACCCTGTAGCTAGCTGTCTTTCTATGTTTGACAGAATTTGTGAACTTGATTTTAGGGCAATGTCCAAAAATAAACAGGCTGAATTTGTTGATAACCTTACCCAGGATGAAAGAGCATTGTTGCTAAAGTTTTGTCACGATAAGTCGGTAAGAGTCACGAAACCCGATAAGGGTGGTGGGGGGGTAGTATTAATGTCAAAAGAGGGCTACATCAACCAGGTGAATGTTTTTTTTTACTTGACGGGACTATGTATGAAGAAGTTAGTTCGAATATGGTTAATATTTCATACCATAAAATTTACTTACTTCTCAAAGATATGGAGGACCAGGGGCAGCTGGAATATGATATTGTGGAATTCCTGAGTACTGGGTACCCTGTGGTACCTAGTATATTTGGCATTCCTAAAATTCACAAAAACAAGAACAACCCCCCCCCCCCATGATACCTATTGTTAGCACTAGGGGGTCTAAGATACATTCTTAGTGTAAGTACCTGGATATGCATCTGAAAAACAGTTTTAAGAAATGAATCCCACATTTGTATTGACTCCTGGCATTTTTTTAACCAAACTGAACAATCTGATTTTTGATGAAAATGTTATTTTTTTTAACGGTTGATGTTACTAATTTGTTTAATGTGATACCCCACACCCTTGGCTTAAAATGGTTTGAAGAGTTCTTGTTTGATTCTAAACTATTTTTAAACAAGTAGGTGGATGTCATGGCAAACTTTATGGAAACAATTCTTCGTAACAACTTTGTGTATTTCGAGGGACAGTATTTCTTGCAAAAGACAGGTGTAGCTAGTGGGGCTGTTTGTGCCCCCATATTTACTAACATCATAATGTTAATGTGGGAAAGGAAGTTTTCATTCCCATCTGTGTTTAGAGACCATTGGGGTCTATACCTACGTTATTTAGATGATTTGTTTTTTGTATGTGTGTGTGGGGGGGGGACGAAACTAGCATTTATGATTTCATAACCTACATTAACAATACGACCACTTTTTTAAAGTTCACCCACACTTATGACAGCAGAAAGATTAATTACTTGGACATAGAGATTTATAAGGACTTTGAGAATAAACTGTACATAAGTGATGTTTATAGAAAACCTACGTATAACAATAGTTTGCTACACTATGACAGCTGCCACCCTGAGCATGTTAAAGAAGCTATAGTTATGGGGCAGTTTGTCAGGATGGCACGAATGACTACTAGGGATATAGATTTTTTTCAAACAGTGTGATACACTTAGTAATATGTTTCTCTCGAGAGGTTATTCAAGTTCCCTAGTTGAAAGGGTTAAAAATGAGGTAGTAACCAAAAGAGAGAGTGGTGTTTTTCTACCTCTATTGAAATTCAAAAGCAGTTGCTATCCTAACAACTTGGAAATACTTAATACCAGATACAAAAAGATTATCAGTATTCTTTTGTTACTAGATTTACTTGGATCACCAGTTTATCCATGATATTTTAGCCAGGAATTGACAACTACTCTTGGGACAGGTGGGCTTGATGGAAAGATTTTGGGAAAACCCCAATATTGTCTACAGGAGGGGGTCGACTATAAAAAACATGTTGGAATGGAAAGAATCTACATCCTTAAGAAAAAGGACTAAAAATGTGGGTTTTGCAATTGGGTATTTATATTTTAGACAAAGAATTTGTAAAGATTAACCACTTAACTATAAAACCAAATGGGCTTTTTAACTGTAATTCTGCAGGGGTAATTTATGCAGCTATCTGTTCCCAGTGCCCTGGGTTTTATATTGGGAAAACTATACATAAATTTAAAGAGAGAATTTACGAGCATACTAAGGACATGAGGAACAGAAACAGTAATAATGCCCTGTATAGGCATGTAGAATTATATCCAACACATAATTTTCACTTCTTTGTTGTTAAAGGGGTAGAGAAAGACTTTTGAGGGGGACCTTGGGCAGATATGGTGAAATTAAAAGAACTTCTTTGGCAAATAAGGTTAAACACATAGGTTTTGCCTGGGTTAAATGACACTTTTAGTATTGCTAGTCTTCTTAGGTTGCGTTCATGTTGTATTTAGTGATTGCACTTAGTTGCTAGGAGATTTATTGGTTGATTTATTACATTCACAATTGGTGGAAAATTGTCATGTGATTGATTAATGTTTTTTAAATATGTGGATTTTGTATGTAATTTTTATTCTGAAAAAGTCTTACGTTACAGGCAGATGAAAGCGCTAAATAAACTCCTTTGTTGGGACTTTGCTCATGTTAGTGACATTTCTTGGTGCAAGGCATTCTCATTGATTAGAGCGGAGAACTGCCATTGTCATCCCCTTGCACAAAGGTGATGCCACTATTGACCCTGGAAACTATTGCCCCATTAGCTTGACAAGTCTGATCTGTAAAGCCATTAAGTGTATTATTACGTTTCTCATAAACAAGGACATAGGCAATCTCCAAGCACTTGATGCCACCCAGTTCGGATTTGTCAAGGGCAGATCTTGGCTGTTGAACCTGGTTGACTTCTTTGAGACTGTTACCAAGGCCCTGGATGAGAGAATGTCAGTACATATAGCTTACCTTGACCTGGCCAAGGCCTTTGACACAATCCCCCACTCAGGCATCATCAAAAAGCTAACACAACTTGGCGTAAATCCCTATCTCATCAGCTGGGTGGCCAACTGGCTCACTGACAGGACCCTCAAAGTCAAAATAGGTGCCTCCACCTCTGATAGCAGGCCTGTCACTAGTGGAGATCCCCAGGGATCTGTCCTGGGAACTCTACTGTTTAGCATCTACTTCTCAGAGGTCCAGGCAAAGACAAAAAGTCTTTGGCTGACCAAGTTTGCAGATGACTGTAAGTCAAGTGCTGTCATTGACTCCCCAAATGATGTTAATATATTGCAAGACGGTCTCACAGCAACTAATGACTGGTGTCAAAGTCATGGCCTCAAGCTAAATGCAAAAAAATGTATCATCATAACAGTTGGCAAAACACATCCTCTACCAATTACCACATGAACGGCAACCCTGTAAGCCCACAACCTGTAGTGAGAGACATGGGCATTCAGGTTGATAACCTTACATTTGACCATCATGGAGCAGCAGTGGTCAGAAAAGCCTTTTACTTGGTTCATCTCATAAGTAAATGGATTGTATCCAGAAAAAAGGAGGTTATTACTGCTCTATACTCTTCCTTCATTAGACCAATAATTGAGTATAATGCCCCGTTTGATATGTACCTCTCCAGACATCTGCACCAACTGGAAAGGCCACTGAAATACCTCACTAAAAGAATCCATGGCCTCCAACACCTGTCCTATGCAGACAGGCTCAGATTACTATCACTCTATTCGGTATCATACGGATTGCTCAGGGGTGATCTATGTCTTGCCTTGTAGGTGAGACACAGATCACTCTATTCGGTATCATATGGATTGCTCAGGGGTGATCTGTGTCTTGCCTAAAAGGCAAGCTCGGACCCTGCACTACTAGAGATTCTCCATATTTGTAAGTCTAACTCCCCATGCATCACCCACTCAAAAGGCCTGAATCTAATATACGACATCAACAAAAACTTGTTGGAAAGACAGGTTTGTCTCTGAGATGCTGCACCGTCTCTGGAATAGACTTCCCACACATGTCAAACAGAGCACCTCGCTGACCCTCTTAATGTGTAGATGGGAAACCACAAATTTGTCCCAGGAGTTCCACCTGTATCCCTCATTAACAGGGATGACAGGTGCTGACTGAGGTTTCCTTTTAGGGATAAACTCTTGGCTAAGCTTGTAAGGGCCCTAGGGCCATTAGCCTAGTAATCTCCTATGATCCTATGATTTCAGTCATGTGGGTCTAGGTCTTATAAGGATTAGTACACCAATATACAGTTAGAACATTAGTCGATAGTCACAGCGTTCCAGGATTTTAAGTGACAGAGGTCATGATAACTAAGATAGTAGCAACAGTAACAGTAAATAACAAACCTACAAAAAGTTTAGGTAAGCAGGATAAAAGCTTAATTGAAGAGGTCACAATGAACAAGGTGGCAGCAATGGCAGCCATAAAAAATAACAAACTAAATAATAGCAATAGGTGTGAGGCAGTTATACAGTAGGTGCACCAACAATAACAACAATAGATCACTACCATTATACAACTGCTCAAAGTACGCTTATGGGCAACCAGCCCTGTACAAACACACTCAATGTACATCAACATTATAATGCTGAAGGCTCAAGTGAGGACACTAGCCAACAGCAGACACAAAATGGTTTGAAGGACACTCAGAAGGGTAAATTAAGTAAAGCACCTATTGACATTAATACAGTGTCAACTACAGAGGTGGTGAGGCACACACAACTGAAGACAATGGTGCACAAATTAAAACAATTGATAACGAAAGAAAATGTGAGTAGCCAATTGGAATTCAACTTACAGCAAAAAGAGAAGTAATAAAATGCCCACAAAAGCAAGAAATTACTTTCTCTGGCACTATAACTACAACAATATTCTACTTTGCCCTCCAAAAACTATGAAAATTAAGCTGTCTCCAAATCAGCAGTTGTCCTCCAGTATTAAACAGTATAGAAATAAAAGTGCTACACACTTTCCCGGTGTTGTAAAGAGTAAGAAATAATTGATTTGTCAACACAGGTTTCAGAAATGGCTTAGTTAATCAATCTGTAAATGAAATCAGAGAATAACTAATTGTAGAAAAGTTGGTTATTGCAAGGGTTGGTGACAGTGTATATTATCTGACTGCAACAAAGTGAAATATATTAAAATGGACATTTCATGTATTATCAAGTTTGCCTTGCAAATGTTTGTACCCAAGTGTATTGACAATCCCTTGATTTATTCATATTTATAATTTGAACTGCCTTAGTACAGCTGACTTATGGCTTTTTTATATAGATCCATTAGTTAAGAGGTGCTCATTGCCCCCGTCTCATATTATTCATGGTAAACAATTTCCATTTGGGTTGTTTTGTTAAATTGCTGGTTAATATGCAGACTACATAAATAGCCTTGAATGCTTATTTACTGGTTTGTCATTAAATCAAAAGTTGAAATCTTATCTATCACTAGACTTATGAGCTCCCAGCCCCTGGCTGCAGAGCAATAACAAATGAAAACATTCCTGGTAAGTATGATGATATGTATTATTCTGAGTAATAGTTTGGTCACTAACCAATAAAAATTCATCATTTGTTTACTAGAGTGTCTTGTTAATGTCAAAGCTGATTGTGCTAGATAGAATGATTTTTTCGATGTTTTACACAAGAAAGATATACATTTTTTCTTGTTTCAGGAGAACAAACCTGCAGTATTGTGTTCCTTTTGTAGCTACAATGTTACCTTATACACTTTTGCTGATTTCTTCCTGATTTTCTTTTAGAGTAAATGATTTTTGTGCATCATTTTTTGCAATAAAATTGCTATATTCCTCAGCATTCACTGGTTGTTGTTTTCTGCAGAAATAAAAGGACATTGTATCTAGGCATGTAATCTGCTGGACTCTCCTGCCATTTTTTATGCACAGTTTCCATCAGTGGTGTAATATTGAATTTTAGGTCAACACATGTAGACTGAGAACATATTACTGAGAATGGTTCTCTTCTGAATTGTCATTACGTCATGTGTAAAATTCCTGTATATTCCTCCAGAATATGAAATAGTTGTACCCCTGAAGTTATATACCCCAATTTAGGGTAATATGCATTAGTATTAAGTTTTGTGTATGTCTATATACCTGTCATTATCAGTTTATGGTCCCTTGACAGCTGGGATCATGACATATTTTTCTTAGAAATTAGCTACAATATTTCATGTAGTTGTACTTACATGGTTCTTTATCTTAGCTACAATATTTCATGTAGTTGTACTTACATGGTTCTTTATCTTAGCTACAATATTTCATGTACTTACATGGTTCTTTATCTTAGCTACAATATTTCATGTAGTTGTACTTACATGGTTCTTTATCTTAGCTACAATATTTCATGTAGTTATACTTACATGGTTCTTTATCTTAGCTACAATATTTCATGTACTTACATGGTTCTTTATCTTAGCTACAATATTTCATGTAGTTGTACTTACATGGTTCTTTATCTTAGCTACAATATTTCATGTAGTTGTACTTACATGGTTCTTTATCTTAGCTACAATATTTCATGTAGTTGTACTTACATGGTTCTTTATCTTAGCTACAATATTTCATGTAGTTGTACTTACATGGTTCTTTATCTTAGCTACAATATTTCATGTAGTTGTACTTACATGGTTCTTTATCTTAGCTACAATATTTCATGTAGTTATACTTACATGGTTCTTTATCTTAGCTACAATATTTCATGTACTTACATGGTTCTTGATCTTAGCTACAATATTTCATGTAGTTGTACTTACATGGTTCTTTATCTTAGCCACAATATTTCATGTAGTTATACTTGCATGGTTCTTTATCTTAGCTACAATATTTCATGTAGTTGTACTTACATGGTTCTTTATCTTAGCTACAATATTTCATGTAGTTGTACTTACATGGTTCTTTATCTTAGCTACAATATTTCATGTAGTTGTACTTACATGGTTCTTTATCTTAACTACAATATTTGATGTAGTTGTACTTACATGGTTCTTTATCTTAGCTACAATATTTCATGTAGTTTTACTTACATGGTTCTTTATCTTAGCTACAATATTTCATGTAGTTGTACTTACATGGTTCTTTATCTTAGCTACAATATTTCATGTAGTTGTACTTACATGGTTCTTTATCTTAGCTACAATATTTCATGTAGTTGTACTTACATGGTTCTTTATCTTAGCTACAATATTTCATGTAGTTGTACTTAGATGGTTCTTTATCTTAGCTACAATATTTCATGTAGTTGTACTTACATGGTTTTTTATCTTAGCTACAATATTTCATGTAGTTGTACTTACATGGTTCTTTATCTTAGCTACAATATTTCATGTAGTTGTACTTAGATGGTTCTTTATCTTAGCTACAATATTTCATGTAGTTGTACTTACATGGTTCTTTATCTTAGCTACAATATTTCATGTAGTTGTACTTACATGGTTCTTTATCTTAGCTACAATATTTCATGTAGTTGTACTTACATGGTTCTTTATTGGTAGACACCATTAGTGCTCTTTTTATTGCCATTCAGTTCATAAGGAATACATTACTATTTCATGTGGGATACAACGTCAATCAAAAACATGACAGAACATCTTCTACATTGTCAGCTTACTCAGTTTGTTCTAAAATTCTGGAAATAAAGCTGTATGTTAAGTGGCTGTGATATGAAATTATTTCTACTATGACCAATAGGGAAAAATGCATTTGTCACTACTGATTGTTTTGTTACAGAAGAGAATCCCTCCTGTTCGTGTGAGCTGAGTCTTGTGAAATAAAACTAAGAGACTGTAGATGCATACACACGTCTAAAGAATATATGTTCACAAAGTCACAAACAGGAATCGTTCCTGATGTGGCCATGAGACATAAATTTAGTATTTCATAAGTGAATGTATGTTTGAAGGTAGTTCATTACCATTTTCTCCCACGGGGCTTTTGCTTCAGCCAGCTGTAGGTTTCATTACAAGTTTTGTTACTGCATGCCTGTCAGTGTTGTCACGAAATATAACTGTGTATCGGAAGTACACTGTCTTAATTTTCACATTATTCTAGTTTTGAGACTAATATCTGATGAACAGTATGTCATGCTTTCCAAAGCAAGGTGACATTTGCAGGCTGGCATTATATTGTAGGTATCCACAGTGAAAACACCAGGAGAACAAGTACAGATGTGTGACTCTGAAGAATATTTGCAAAAGGATATGCAGATAGAAAATATGTTCATATTTGGATTACTATATAAATGAATATAGAGTTTGCTACTATCATGCTGAGGGGCTATGCAAGCAGTGCAGGTTAGAGAGAACAAGGCATACTAAACAGATGTAAGTAAAATAAACAAAGCAAGAAACAGAAATATTTGTTTGATATGTACTACATTAATATTAACATCATTCTAAAAATAAAATGATTATCTCAAGAATACTAACTCATGCATCAGGAAGCAAGGTGGCATCTGCAAGCTGACAGTATATGGTAGGTTCCCACAGGGAAAACATTAATGTGGAATGCACAGAGCTGAATTTACTTAACAGTATTTGTAAATGATTATGAAAAATGCAACGTGTCAATAATTGCATTAATAAACTAAAATGGACTCCGATACTGTTAGGTTAGGTTAACCTATGTGAACATCAAGTATACATAAACACAGTAAAAATAGAGCAATGCATTTGATGTACACTTTATTAATCTCATAATCATTATTCTAGTATTTCATGAACATTTGTTATGTACTAGGAAAAAAAAAGAAAAAAGAAAAAAACGAATCCCGCATATGAGCTGATGCCAAGAACACAATCACGTAATGTAATAAACGCTTTTGTTCCTTTATTAACAATACTATTACACGGAACTTCATCAGATAAAAATGAATGCCTCACTTCCTTTTTATACTAGATGTCAATTCTAATTAGACCTACTAATAGTTATTTATTTCTTAAAGAAGCCAACCACAATTCTCTAACTATAATCAAGACTAATCCTAATCGATATTTTAGTCAATATTTTTTAAAAAACTTCTTACTTAAAAAACTACTACTACCTAAAAGTACATGTTTAGGATCTATATCATATTATCGCAAAGTGAAAATGTCGAACGGCACAACAGCGAAAGTGCTGAAATGTTGAGGGTCGGTTTTTGAGATTGCAGTACAGTGAAGATTGGGATATTTGCCCTTTCCTCACTTTAGTGTGATCTCGGAGTTGGAATATATATTTAGCGGGGTGTGTGTGGGGGGGGCACAGCCCCCCACAACACCAAATTCGAGTTTTGGCATTTTCGCTCTTGTGAGCATTCGATATTTTCAGTTTGCGATGTTATGATATAGACACCATGTTTAAAGTATATAATAAAATTTTTTAACATTAGAATATGTTTTGTACAAATATAATTCACCTTTTTTTACTATTTAATATTAAATAGGTTCTGATTTCAATGTCAGCAAGCTACTTTTTGAAATTCTGTCATTCAGTCTTGGGGGTTGGGACACATTTACCAGTATTTGCCAGTATGCTTCCCTAAATTCCAAGAATGCTGACCAGTTTCCTCCTCCCTCATTAACACAAACGTTTTCCAACACACAAAACAGAAACCTTTTAAAATTCAAGCAATTTTCTGAATACCTGTATGTACTAGGAAGCAAAGTGGCATCACCAAACTTCGAGGACATTGTAAGTACCTACAGTGGAAAGAGTGAGGTTACAAAGGGTTGTGAATATCATGACCAGGGACGCTGATTTATGGTTATCAAAAATGAAATTCCATTTTCTTGAGAAGAAATCAAATAATTAAACCTATGATAGCAGTTTCTGGTATTTACTGTGATTTCATAATACATTTAGTTAAAAACAGAGCATACTATCTTTGCTGTCAGCTGTTAGATGCTGGGAGCTCAAACATACTGAAAAGTAAATCAGATTCTGTGTACAGAACCCTCAAAAAATCAGCTGAAGTATTACGACTAATAAACAGGATAAACACAGGTTGTGGAAAATGAATAGTCTTTCTCAAAATGACGTATGTGATGAAATTCCTGTGTTTTTGCAACACCCAAACAGTCCAAGTTTGAGATTTACCACATTGCTCCATAAAAATGAAAATTCAATGTCCCTGACTATGACATGCTTTCCATATTTGCATTACTAAATAAAAAATAGACAGTCATGCCATGGACCTATGCAACTTGTGGATTTTAGAAAAAAGATTACTAAACACACTTGGTTTCAGACATCTCTATGAAACTATTTAGAGAAACACTGCATATTTAGGTACACAGTATTAATATTAATATTATTATAATACTGAGATTAATAGTTTATGATCAGTCAGTTATGTCTAAGGAATCAGGGTGGTATCTACTAGTTGATAGCATACAGTATGTAGCCACTGGGATAAAAATATTGTAGAATGTACAGAACTTTAATATATGAAGTGAATTTGTAAAAGGTTTGGAAAATATGAAATAGTTTATACATCTTCATTAATAAAACAAAAGTCAAATGCACTGCTACCATGCTAGCTGGGGAGGGGCATTTGCAAACACTGGGAGGTTAGATGACACTTTTCAGACATTAACTGGGCTGAGAGGGTAATTATACATACAATATACATATATAGGCTAATCACTCAGAATTTTGAGAGGTGAGGGAAAATGCAGCACCTGGTGAAAAATAAGCAGATATAAGAATTTCTATACTTGCTAAATGCTTGTTATTTATACTTGAATCAAGCAGATTTTCATTTCTTCTGTGTTTGTACAGACAAGCACCCCCAACCCTTTTGCTGAAATGTACCTCCACACAACCTTAGTTATATACTGCAATTCTAATGTTGCACTTCAGTGAGAAAAGATGAAAATCTGTTCATGTTTAAGCAGTTGAAGTACCAAGTGTTCAGTACAGGAGTGAATTTAAAACAACTCTGTGATCTGAGGTTCAGTCCGTACCTCTAGTAACTGCCTGTATCTTCATACACTAATGTCCATTCTAGTGAACTCTGGGGTGATTTTAACTCTCTCAGCCAATCCATGTGCTTGTTGCCATAAAGGATTCAGTTTTCTATTTTAAATACTTGCTGACTGTTGAAAGAACTATTATCTGTTCTCAACATATTTAGAATAAAAAAATTAAAACAGTTTATCTATTATTGAAATCACAACTACATGGCATGTGGAACTTATATGTTTTATTACTTGATACATGTTGTAGTCATCAACAACTATCAGTAAACGTTCTTCTGACTGCAAGGACCACAGAAATGTGCAGTCAGATAAGACCATGGAGGCACTTGAGTTTAGAAACTTCTTAACAAGTTCACTAGTTTTAAATGCTACATTTTCTTGGCATAAAATACATTTATTCAAAACTGATTCACCAGTCTCTTATTGTCTGTTCTTCTGACCCTAAACTTCAGCATTTTTCTGAAATGAACTCTCACTAGCCTTCAGGACTTACTCCTCCCTACAATCACATCTCTATGAGCCCTCCAAAAACAATTGGCTCATATACAAACTCCAGTATCTGCTTAGTCTTAGCCACAATGCCTGGCATTCCTGGAAAAACAACCCATCCTCAAACTCCAGGTAATTTTGTACTAAGCTAAGAAATCTACCTTAACAGGCACATGATGTCATGTGACATAAAAGCCACATTACAAAAAAGTATCAGTCATCCCTTCTCACCTCACCTAAACAATTCTGCGCAGAAGTCAACCATCTGACAGGCTGTACTAATCCAGCTAACACCCACTGCTCCTCATCTCACCTCACAGTAGTTGATTTCAACCTCCACTTCAGTACACTGCCCATTCCTGATTCCATTAATAGCTCCTCCTCTCCCTCAAACTTCTCTCTTCCCTCTATACTCTCATCTTCCATTTCAAAGCAATCAAAGCTAAAACCATAGTACCACTACTTGAAGAAGTAAAAACTTACTCACCTGCTGGACCTGACAATCTTCTCCAGTAGTTCTTATTCCTATGTAAGGAGTTCATAGTACCACCACTTCCTCACATTTATAATCTCTGCCTAACTCAAAGCATCATGCCTGATATTTGGAAAATAGCAATTGTTAACCCCCTCAGAAAAATAACCCATCACATGCCACTGATTTTCTGCCCATCTCCATTCTGCCCACACTTAGTAAAATCCTTGAAAAAATTAATTTAGAATCAGATCACACATTACATCTCCAATATCTTCTACTTTTCTCAAAACAACATGACTTTTGGACTAATACTGTATTCTGGATACTTACTGATAACATCGTCCTGGCTTTGGACAAAGGACTTCTCACTGGATCCATTGTTATCAACCTCAAAAGAGCTTTCTGTCTGGTTGACCATAACATTCTTTTAGATCTCCTGTCTGAAATTCGAATTAGCCCAGATATAGCTCCCTGGTTTAAAATTTGTCTTTCCAGTCAGTATTTCTCTGTGCATTTTCAAAACACCCTCCACCTCTGCACTATCACACAATTATTCTTTTAAGAAAAGAAATGTGGAAACCTGAAAGTGGTGAAATGGGGAGCAAGTAGTGGAAAAACAAAGTGAATGGAGAGCAGGAATGTGCAGGAAGAGTGTAGGAAAAAACTAAGCTATCCATTTCTTCAGCAGTAAAATATGATCATATATTGAAAAGTTTAGCTGAATTTGCACTGTCACCTCCAAAAAGAGGTGAGACCCTAACACAATCATGTTGTATAGCTAATAACCAATTTGACCAAATCAACAGTGTGAAGAAGACACATGTACAAAATGGAGAGTTATGTATGGGACACAATTTTTTTGGGGGGAGGGAGCAGTTGCCTTTTTTTTTTAGGTGAGGAAGTAATTGCTTACAGACAGGACATACAAGACAAGACACAAGAGGTGAGTGAACAACATGACTGGGGTGAGGATGGAGACATCCTGAACCCATGGACATCAAGCTGGTTGACAGTGGGAATCAAGTCCTCACCCACTGGACTGTCATCACTGTCACCTCACTCTGTCAATGGCTGCAGTGTCTGATGTCTGTGTCTCCTTGTGTTATTCGGTACAATGATGGAGTGTACTGTTGCCATCCAGAATAGGCATGCACCAACTGTGTGGTGCACAATCCTACACAGTTGGCAGTTCATTGCAAGTGCTAAAATCACCACCTCTGCCACTTCTCCCAGAGAGAATTACTGGGGCAGAACTACCTGAGGGGCCAAGTAGTGCAGGAGCAGCAGAGTGGGTGCTACCAGTTTGTGTCCCAGAGCTGCTGGTCTTTGGTGTTGTAGCTGGTGGAGTAGGGGCAGGTAGATCCCTTGGGCCAGACCTACCCTGCTCCACTGTGGGTGCAATGAAAGAAATATTTAAAAAAGAAGATATGGATTGTGGTTAGAGAAAAAAGAGAAAACATTTGTAACTTTATAGTGTGACATGCAATGCATTGACACACTTCTTTGATTATTTTCTGTTACCTTTACTTTTAACACTACCAACCCCTAACAAATAACTTTTCCATTATTAAGACTACCCAGCTCGTAACAGATGCACACTATACTGCAGACTGCAACAGGCAATCCTTGATGTGTGCATGTATTGCACATGCATGTTGTAGTTATACAGATCACAGTTTACAGTAGGCCAGTGATGGCACTGCGTTAGAGCTCTGACATTACATTGCAATACTGATGAAAACTTAACAGTACTCTATATTTGGAAAGTGCGGTTTTGGAACCCCCAACCTATGACTACTCTGTAATACTGAACTGTTGTTTTTGCCTACAGAATAATACATGCATACTTCACTTTTACAGTTGAGAAATGCATGTTCAATGTAATGCAAATGTATAAGAAACCAAAAAGAAGTTTTTACTATTAATGGTACAATAACAATACTGTTTGGATGCATACATACCAAGTGTGTCTCGCATCCATGCCAATCTCATGACATAGATTCTCTAATTCTGTTCTTGGTCTGTGAAGTTTGTGGAAAAAAACAGAGCATGACAGAATGCTATTATGAATAACAATCCTGAAAAAATCCAACTTTGAACTCTTAGAAGTAGTCTCTAAGTGACACTTACACATCTGTGGAGTGCCCCCAGTCCTACATTCCTCAATTCAGTGTTTGAGGGTATCCCTCTTCCTCATCTGGAAGTCTCTGTCGTGATTTCTACATTGTTCACCAATCCAGGGGATACCAGTAGTACTGGTTAAAGCCCAGGCAAGACTATTCCATGCCTCAGACTTGTAATCTGAGCAACAATAGTCCTTCTGCAGTAGCCTGGGCCCATATTAATTCACTAGGTGTCCAACAAACACTTTGGACTCCTGGATACCCCATCTTTGAGCACATAATCTCAAAACTCTCCCTGAACACCTGCCATGCCTATCACAGATCAAGACTAATGTAGAATGATGTTTTCACACCAATTCCAGATCTTGCACTTACTGAGAGTGTGTACTTTTGGTTTTGCAGCATTTGAAAAAGTTAACAGTTGCTTACCGTCATGCAAACATGGTTCCCGAGGGCACACTTTGTGTTTGCAAGATGGTAGGTGACTCACAACAGTGGCAAGCAATGCAAATTCAAGGGAATTTGATATACAGGCACTTGTGTAACTCTGTTAGTCAAATGGGATAGCAGAAATATACTTCCATGAACACAGTGCACAGTATACCTGCACTCATACTTTGGATAATACATGGACAGTACACAGAAAAATAAATGGGTAAATAACTGACAATATTAGTGTCTCAGCCCTCATAAATGTAAATATTAATATCAGCTACACTATGTCGAGTGTTATAAGTGAGAAGAAATATAGGGCTAGATTCACGAAGGCTTGCACAGAGTCTAAGAGTAGAGTAAGACTCCAGACATCCAATATGTCTGCCGAGCAATCCAGCAACAGCCGGCAGGGCCGTATATGAGAGCTCCTAAAACGACTCTTGCACAGACAGTGTTATGTTATGCAAATTATCTCATTTGCTGCCAAAAGCTATGCAAATGAGGTACATTTGTGATCCGGGAAACACTAATCTGTCTGAGTAAGAGTAGAGTTATTTGCAGAAATGTACTCCGTTGGTAATGGATTGCCGTTCTGCAAATAGCAAAACGGAGCTATGACAGCTCCAAATAAAGGATGCATCCAGTTGAGGAAGCATGCCAATGGCCAAATATAAGGCCATTGGCATTTTAATCTGTTGCAAAATATTAAAAGTAAATTTTTTCTCCAATCTCCGATGTTTAAGCGTAGTGCAGCACCGCACAAACGTGCGGCGCTATAAAAACCAGAAAATAAAAATAAAAAAAGCCAAAAATAGGCATTTTATTAAAAATATTCCTCTGCCATACAGGTGAATGGCATGCTGAAGACAACATGGCTACTGAGTAGTGGTTGCTAAGGGGGGGAAGCTCAGTTTGAGAGATGTAACCAAGCATTAGTAGGTAATCCTATGCAAATGAGGATAAGGATAGAGAATCCCAATTTTCCCTGCCATGTGAACCATGTCCCTAGAGTGTAAGTGTAGGATTAGGCAAGTAATAGAGTAGAAGATAGGTGACATCATAAGGGGGTATGTATCAAAGACTGTAAGCTTATTGGAGCAGAGTGTCATGTGTTTGCTGTGAGTTACTCAGGACTGGAAGAGGCGTGTCTACAGTTGCCTTAACTGAAACCCAGAAACCGAAGGTGTACGCCATGGATATTACTAAAGTTTCTTGCAAAGATGCTTACACTGTGTGCATGCGTGTGCATGCCTGTAAACCCGTCTAAGCCTGTGTGCGTGTGTGTGCACCCGTGTAAGCCTGTGTAAGGCTGTCTAAGCCTGTGTGCGCGCATGTGCACCCACCTAAGCCTGTGTAAGCCTCTGTGTGCGCATGTGCGCTCGAGTGCGCATGTTTGCTCTTGTTTGCGTGGCGCTGCCCCCTGTCGAAACAGAAAGGGAAAAGGAAGGAAAAGAAGTAGTAGGAAGTTAACCAAGGAGAACTAGCAGAGCTGCCAGGTGAAATCAATCAGAATCAGCCAATTACACAGGCAGTACACTAGCCCAGCCCAGCCCAGCACTTAAAACTCTGCAAACAACATTCCCCCATGTTTTTCTCAGAAACACTGCAACACTGCAGTCTACAAAGAGAAGTGAAAACTTAAAAATCTTAACTGAGACAAAAAAATGTTAGGGGCTGCCATTGCTATTATAAGGCAACATGTGCAAGATGCTGAGGGTGGTGCCATTGCGAATGCTGCTGAGCAACCCACAGTGAGGAGACGGAGAAGAGTGTACAGACCCAGGGTAACCTACCAGGGGCTACATGTGCTGGAGATAGTGGAGCGCTATAGAGTGGACAGAGACCTCCTGCAGCAAATTATTGAGCTGTGCAGGCCACACCTCACACACAGAACCAACAGAGGGGAACCCATCCCAGTGGAAACCAAGGTATGTGTTGGCCTAAGAATACTAGCAACAGGTACCTTCCAGAGACCAACTGGTGATATGATGAGACCAACTGGTGACATGATAGGGATTTATTTCACAGGCATCAGTATCCAGGGTACTGCACCAGTTCCTGAATGCCATGTCAGCACATGTCGGTGATCATGTATATTTCCTCAATTCCCATGAGGTATTGGCCAGCAATATGTGTCTCTTCCAGCAAATAGTGGAATAGCCTGAGGTAGTGGGTGCAATTGACTGCATGCACATACACATCAGAGCACCAGCTGGTAAGCGGGGTAGGGCCTACATCAACCGCAAGGGCTTCCACTCCATCAACTGCCAGGTCATGTGCGATGCCCAGGGCATAATACTGAATGTGTGTGCTGGCTGCCCTGGAAGCTACCACGATTCCCATATCTGGCATCTGACACAGCTGTACCAGACATTTGCCAATGGGGATATCCCTGACGGTCACCTAGTGGGGGATGCTGGATATGCACTGGAGCCGTGGCTGATGACACCCATCAGAAATGCCCACACACCTGAACAAGAACCCCATAATGAGGCACATGCACAAACACGAAATGCAATCGAGCGTGTGTTTGGGATACTCAAGTCATGGTTCCGGTGCCTGGACACATCTGGTGGAGCCTTGCAGTACTTACCAACTACATGTACCCAAATTGTCATGGTATGTGCCATGCTACACAATATGATCCTGCGAAAACAGCTGCAGCAGGAACAGCATGGGGCAGGGCCAAACAGCCCCCCACCATTGCCAAGGCCTGCACAGGCACAGCGTGACTCAGAGGAGGAACAACCTGAGCCTGCCCTATAGGCAGAAGGAAGCATGCCCAGTATGCCTTGGCCTTGGCAAAGAGGCAACGTATAGCACATACACTGTCTCAGTAGGAACCCTGGAAATTATACCTCTCTCTGACTCACACATACAATAAAAGGGATGCCTAACTTGACACTACCTGTTTCCACACATGTATAGGGAGTGTACTATGTGCATCCGACATAGGCAGCCCTGCAGCACCACCTGAGGCATGATTGCCATGTTTTAAGCAATATAAAGCAGTGCTAAGCAGCTTTTACCACTATTTAGTATATGTAGACAAAATTGCCCGCTCTAACTAGCGCAACGTCGGGCAACGTTGGTCAAGGTCGGGCAAAGTCAGGCAAAGTTGAGCAAAGTCAGGTAAACATGCCCATATCTGCTTTACTGCTCTTTAAGCAGTCTGGTCTGCCCAGCATGAAAATAAAAAGTAGTGACAGGGCTCAAACCCAGGATACTGTGCACTATAGTCACAGTACTGAACCACTAAGCCATGACAGCATTTCACTGGTACACCCACAGTAGGACAATTGTACACTAATGCAAACACAAAGAAATGCTGTAGCATGCCCCTAAAGAGGCATATCGGTAACCTCCCCCACAGGCCTATGCAGACAGAGAACAGCAGGCCAGGCGGTGTGATGTGGGTTAGGTAGGCTATGAAGTCGCAATCTAATATACGTGACAGTGGACACTAAGATCTGTAGTACAGTAGTATGTCTCAAGCCAGTATGATAGGCAACAGTACAGACTGAAATGGAGTACCTCACATAGCAGTGCAAGCATAGCAAATGTGTATAAGTGTCAGGTGAACCCCTCATCCTATGTATACCCACAGTAACAATCAGGTGTGCCCCCGGGTAGAAATGTACAAAGAATAGCTATCCCCCCTGTATGTAGAAATGTTGATAAGTCTATGCAAAGTGTCTCATGGTAGCCCTGTAGGCACAGCATGATCCCTGCTGATTTATGACACAAAGGTGAGCCTTGCTGTAAAAATACAACTTGATTTTTCACACACATATAGTATAAATGTCTATAGCGGCCGTGCTCACACACTTCAACAAATGTAGTGGATTTCATTCAGCATCACACTGAAAGGTCATACTGGGCATGCTCACACACTTAGGCTAAATATGGAGGTGATAATAAGGGATGTATGGACAAATGTGGTTAGTCATCTCTACTTCCAGAAACACATTCACAAAGTGCTCAGAAAATCATGCTTTGTGTTCACACAACCTTCCAAGGTCTGTGCATGTAGGTCAAAGGAGGTTCCCTCTACTCATCAGTCATCAGACCCGTCAGAGAGTACCACAACACACTTGCGATGAATCCGAATAGGCACCGTCAGCAGCTGGAAAGACCACTGAAGTACCTCAACAAGAGGATTACTGGCCTCAAACAGTTGCCCCATGCAACAAGACTGAATTTAACCCAATCTGTACTCTGTTGCATACTGTCTACTCAGGAGATCTCTACACAACAGACAGGTCCATGTCATGGCAACACTCAGATCTGTTCTGAGTTACAGCTCAATGGCACTAAATATACAGACCCAACTGATATTGGCAACATCCTGGCAGATAGGATCAGTGTTAACTCTACCCCCCTCTCACCCATGAAATAGCACGTCACTATAATGGAAGACTGCAAAGTTGCTGTCATCATGGCTGCACAGGTAAAAAACACTCTCCAAA
Organism: Protopterus annectens; assembly: GCF_019279795.1. Taxonomy (NCBI): domain Eukaryota; kingdom Metazoa; phylum Chordata; order Ceratodontiformes; family Protopteridae; genus Protopterus; species Protopterus annectens. The sequence goes on along the minus strand of NC_056743.1, from coordinate 1,835,393,439 downwards.
GCCAGTATCACAGCAACCATGGGACCAGATAATCTCCCAGGCTGTGTTCTACACAAACCACAGAATGAACAGGCACCCCACCAATGTACCATGTTCAGTCATAGCCACACCTCAGGCTTTGTGCCAGCTGAATGATGCACAGCGATGGTTATCCCACTACACAAGGGTGGAGACACCACGGACCCCAGGAACTAGCGCCCCATTAGCCTGATGAGCCTGCCCTTCGAGGCCATGGAATGTATCATCATGCAACTTATAAAAATACAGTTGTAATCCCCAAACCCTGGACTACAATCATGTTGGGTTTGTAAAATGCAGATCATGTCTCCTAAACCTGATAGATGACATTGAAGCAGTCACCAGAACCGTAGACAAAGGTAAGGTGGTTTGCACAGCCTATGTAGATCCTGCCATGGCTTACAACACCACCCCACACTCTGTAAATATAGATAAACCCACTAAACGAGGTATAAATTGCTATGTCACAAGATGGGTTGTCAACAGGCTTACTGACAGAACACACACTGTGAAAGTAGCAGACTCCATGTATGACTTTAGACCAGTGATGAGTGCAGTACCACAGGGTCCAGTCCTGGGTCTTGTCCTGTTTAGTATCTACTTCCTTGAAGTAAACTATAACATGGAAGGTCTGTGGCTACTGAAGTTTCCAGATGACTGCAAACTAGGAGCCATAATTGTAAACACTAAAGATGTGGACATCCTACAAAAGGGCCTCACTGAGACAGATGGCTGTTTTCAAAGCCATGGGCTCAAGCTCAATGCCAAAATGTGCATTGTCATCCCCTTTGTTAAAAACTCTGTAGCCATGAACTACAACATAGGCGGCAGTATACTTAACACTGAAAGTGTGACAAGAGACCTTGGGTCACAGGTGGAAAGTGGACACAACTGTGATAATCACATCCCCACAGTAGTCAGAAAATCCTCGTATGTGGCACACTTCATCACAAAAGGTGTCTCATGCAGAATAGAAGAGGACATTGTTCCCCTCAACTCATCACTCACTAGAACCATAATAGTGTATAATGCCCCTTTTGCTATGTACCTCACAAGACAACTACAACAACTGGAAAGCTTGCAGCAATACCTCACAAAGAGCATTAGTGGCCTGAAATACATGCCCTACACAGGCCATCTCAAAATGCTCCAGCTGTACTCCCTTGCATATCACCTACTCAGAGGTGTTCTCTGCCTAACATACAAAGCTATGTCAAACACAGAGCTGTTGGACATGTGCCACGTAAAACACTCACATTCGTTCTGATCTTCGGACCCAAAACCACAAGTGAAATACCAAATGAAGGGGTGTATCCATTTACCTTATGGATACCCACATCTACAGGTTAGTGACATAGCATGAGGCCTTGGAGACCATGCAAGTGCAACTAAAATTGAGAAAAGCTGCTTATCAGATTGTAGCCTGCTACAGATCAACTACCTTGTCTCAGGAACCTCACTCAGTATTCCTGAGAACAGTGGAAAATACAAAGGTCCTATCAAACACCATTATATGAGGAAATTATAACTACCCAAACATTGAGTGGGAGAATTACTCATGTACAACGTCCTTTACCCAATGTTTCCTAGAGTTTAAAAACTCTAACACCCTGGAACAGCTGGTCACCATGCCCACTAGAGGTAACAACTTACTGGACCTGATCATCACCAACATGGGGTACCAGTGTACCACAACAGAGATAAACCCCTCGCTGGTAATATCAGACCATAAAGTAATCACACTGGACATCCACATGCCCCCCCCCCCCAGTCAATGAAACCACTGGGAAGACATTTTCAAAAGCAAACTGCACACTTCCCAAGACCAAAGTGGAAAGTTCCAAAGCCCCCTTGCTATAGGATAATGCCATACAATCTGCTGGATAATTTACAAGTGCATCCTATGAGCATCTACAGGGATGCATCAATTTGAGACATCCCAAATAAAACCAAGATGCACTCCTCCAAAAATAAGAAACCAATCTGGTGGTCATTGCCCCTAAATAAGCTAGACAACAGCAGGAGGAACAGAACACATGATACAGCAAACTTCACAAAAGGAAAGGCATCACTGATCATTATTAGAAAGAAACAATGATCGCTCATAAAATAATCCAAGGCCAGTTTCTAATGACAAATTGCCAAGAAATGTAAGAATAACAACCACAAAGCCTTTGTTAGCTATACCAAACATGTAGGTGGCAACTTCCAAATATGCTGTCAGCTACTGAAAAATGGCAAGAAATACACTGAACCAACTTACATTGTCCACATCCTGGGGGACAGGTTCAGTGCAAACTCCCCCCATCACCCCCAAAAGGGCCTGTGTCCATCCCAGAAGAATGCAGAGCCCCAGACTTCATGGACATGCAGGTAAATACAGCCCTCTCCAAAGCTAAGAACACAGCATCAATGGGACTGGATGGTGTCCCAGGCTGCATCGTACACCAGCCCCAAAAGGAACTACACCCTCACCTACATTCGCTGTCCAGACTCAATTGTACCAAAGGCTATGTACCAAAAGAATGGCATACACCAACAGTCATCCAGCTCCACAAAGGGGGTGCCACAACAGAACCTGGAAACCATTGCCCTATAGGTCTACTCAGCCTGGTCTGCAAAGCTAAGGAGCAAGTTATCATGGAACCCATAAACAGAGACATTGGGGACCTCCAGACACTGGACTCTACCCAACTTGGCCTTGTTAAAGGCAGATCCTGCCTCCTAAACCTAGTTGACTTATTTGAAACAGTTACCAAGGACATAGATGGAGGTGAATGTAGTCCACACAGCCCACCTGGACCTCTCTAAGGACTTTCAACACCATTTACCACTCTGTCATCATGGACAAGCTTACCAGCTTGAACATTAACAGCTATGTCACAGGATGGATGGCCACATGGCTCACAGATCAAACACACATGTTCAGGGTTGCGGGTGCCATGTCCGACTCTAAACCAGTCACAAATGGCATCACACAGGTCTTGGTCCTGGGACCCCACCTGTTCAGTAGATACTGCTCAGAGGTACAGGCAAGCATGGGCGGAGTATGGCTGAACAGGTTTGCAGATGTCTGCTAACTGTGGTCCATAATTGACTCTACGGCTGACACAGACATCCTCCAGAAAGGTCTTACAGAGACAGATACCTGGTGTCAAAACATTGCCCTCAAGCAGAATGCCAAAGAATGCATAGTCATCCCCTTTGGATAAAACAAAGTGCACACAAATTACCACATAGGTGGTAATCCGGTATGTACGGAGAGAGTCATTATGGCCCTGGGGACACAGGTAGATAGTAAACTCTCCTTTGCCTTTGATGATCACATGGCCAAAGTGTTTAGACAGTCCTTCTATGTAGCCCACCTAATGTCACCTAATGTAACCCACTTAGTCTAGTCTGATGATGTCACCATCCTACAAATATACCTGTGGAAAGATGAATGCACAGTAATGTGTATAACACGTCATGTAAATGCATACGCCTGTACTATCATAAAGTAGTTAGGTAGGGGTTTGAATCCTGCACTTGACAAGTGTGTGATCTCGTTGGAGAGGAGCAACCTTTTTGGAGAGTAGTAAAACACCTTAAAAGTGGTATACTAATCTTTGTCAAGTCTGATGATGTCACCATCCTACAAATATACATGTGGAAAAAGAGCTTCTAGTAATGTATATAGCGTGTTGTGTTAATGTGTACTCCTCTAGTGTCATGAAATAGTTAGGTAGGGGTTTGAATCTTGCACTTGACAAGTGTGTGATCTCCTTGGAGAGAAGCAACCTTTTTGGAGAGTAGTAAACCACCTTAAAAGTGGTATCCTAATCTTTGTCAAGTCTGATGATGTCACCATCCTACAAATATACCTGTGGAAAAAATAACTCCCAGTAATGTGTATAGTGTGTCGTGTTAATGCGTACTCCTCTAGTATCATGAAGTAATTAAGTAGGGGTTTGAAGCCTGGACTTGGTGAGTATGTGTGTGACACTGGTGGTCAATGTGTTGTGGGTTTTGCTTTTACTACTGTATGACAACAGTATGTGCATTGCACATGTCAGGTAGCTGTGTGGCAAATACATATGCGTACATGTGACCTCAATTATTTCATAGGTGGGAACCCTGCTTTCTCCATGAACACATCTGTCATCTTTGCCAGAGTGTGCTGCCACTCTCCAGACCTTGGGTGACATCTGTATGCTTGTGACAAGGCCAGCGACTGCAGTGATCCCTGACCTAGGTCATCCATGTCACACACACTCATTACGGTATCTATTGAATTGTGTGAGTGAGGGTTTATGGCTGAGGTATATTACAGACCTGTTCAAATGCAGCAAAGTCTGTCAATGATGGCTTTTCATTATAGGTGTACAACAACCTTTGTGGATATGCATGCAGACCCCTTAGTGCTTATGTGATGCAGCAAGGGATTTCTAAATACCTTTGGAAATGTGATTACCAAAGTAGAGATGACGTAACACTTAGCTGCATGTACACATCGGTACCTGTTCAACATGTTGGTGGCTACTACCTATGTGGTACGGTGGGAATACTATGTTTCATAAAGGTGGATGACTATGCTCTGGTTGTCTTTTAGCTTTACAGCATGGGTTTGACAACAGGTATCTGTCTGTATGATACCTTTGTGGAGGATGTGTGTGTCATCTGGAGAATGCATTATAGGCCACAGTATGCATTTCCAGACATGGATGGACATATCCCTACTGTGATTGCTTGTACCTAAGAGAGCTATATGGCAAACAGGAGTGGTGTCAGGAATGGGTGCAGGTGAATACCACTGGTTACTGGCATAGTATAGTACCTGAAGTACCCATATGTTACTGTGTGTCCTACATCTGTGTGTCAATTGTCAAGACATCATCTAACGATTGTTTATGGTCAGACTGTTGAAGTTATGTATACTACCAGAATGCAAAACAATGACAGATAGTAACAGTATCACCCACAGCACAGTGTCAAACCATGTCATACACATGTGTACTGAAGTTCCGAAATGTGTGCAGTACAATGCATACTGGCCACCAATAGAAACTATGGAGTGTTGCTGTGGAACACAGGGCATGTCACCCTGCCCATGTGTCCACTATGCATGTACATACAGACAGTGCACCTCCACCATGTTCACAAATGTACACCTGCAAATCTGTGCTACACACATCCCACACATACTGTCCACTCTCTAACACATGCTGCCAGTACTACACACATCAGCCAAGTGGCATGCGGGTTGACAATACACTACTGGAACTAACACTGGTGTAAACAATACTACATTGACAATCATAGCTTTAATGCATCATGCCTGCTCAGCTACACCTACAAGGATATCATTACACTCTACTGCTGACAACATGCTAACATTGCTATACTGCTGTAAAGTGACCCTCTGCATCAGCACCATGGTAGCCTGTTCCTGCATCAATGTTACAAATGAAATGAGGTGGCACAGGTTTCATCATATGCATGGGGTGTGTTGTTGTTTTGCCAGAGGCCTAATCAACATGTATGTCTGTGTGTGTGTGTGTGTGTGTGTGTGTGTGTGTGTGTGTGTGTGTGTGTGTGTGTGTGTGTGTGAGGGCCAAGAGTACTGCTACGGGCCAATGTTGATGTAATGTGTATGGGTATGTGTTAGCCCTAGGTGTCTGTTTTATGTGTGTGTGTGTGTGTGTGTGTGTGTCTGCATGCACACAGTTCCACCATGTGGCTGCCATATACGGGGATTAGTGGGACAGCCACAGACTGTACCTGCCAGGCTTTACAGATCACCATCTCTGGCCACAGACACAGTACCTGTGCCTGGCAGGTGTGCTACTGACAGTATCAGGTACAAAGCCAGACTGGGTACTATCCTCAGAGGTGGACAGATGTACACTGGACCCAGGTCCCTGCTGGGACTGTCCAGAGCCACGTGCACATGGTCTTCTAGGACGGTCTATGGACAGCCCACCCCCAACATTGCTGGGGCTGGTACTGACACTACGGGAGTGGCTGTGACTTGAGGGACGTCCACGGCAACTGCCAGCTGCTGATTTTGCTGGCATACATCCACGTTGACGTCTCAACCATCCTACAATGTCCTGACACATGGACATGACATTGCGGAGGATCTCTAATGTCTCACCCCAATGTCTATCAGTGACCTCAGTGTAATTACAGATGGCACCTGCTAGGTCATGGATACTGTCAATTACAGCGGTGTTATGTGCCCTCCATGCCCTTAGTCCCTGTCTGGTGTACCGTTCTATACGTGCCTGTGCCTCCATGACAGCCTGGAACATGCGTGAGGTTGTAAGACCTGTGGCACATCTGCCAGGGGCATGATGAGCAGCAGTGCTCCAACGAGAACCCCTGGACATCTGCCTATGTGATACCCTTCCAGACATCTGGGTATGGCTGCTGTGTGGGGATGCATGTGTCATAGATACCACACTGTCCTGGCCAATGCCGACTGCACACTGTCCCTCAACTAAGGGCATTGGTGATGGATGTATTGGCAGTATGACTGTGTGCATGGATGGGGTAGAAACTTGTGTTATGTCAATTGGTGGCCCAACGACAGACCCTGGCAAACATGCCTGTGCCTCAACACACCTATCCTCATCATCACTATTTTGCTCAGTGACATCATGTTCCCTGCTGCAGTGAACCAGCCCAACCTCAGCACCTGTGAGAGGAAGACAGGAAACACACTTTACGACCTGTGTACGATGTTGGAACACATGCACACATGCACACATGCACACATGAACACATGAACACATGCACACATGAACACATGAATACATGAACACATGCACACATGAATACATGCACACATGCACACATGAACAGATGCACACATGCACACAAATACACACCTCACTTAGACACACACACACACACACACACACACACACACACACACACACACACACACACACACACACACACACACAAACACACACACACACCACCAGCAATCCAGAACATACTCAATAGCGGTTGATGGTGGGGTAATGTATCACAAGCCAAACAGTCATATCACATGTGTCAGCATGCAGGATGTGTGTTGCTCAACAGCATGCAGTGCGGGTGTAGACAGCCCTTGCTAATAACAGTATACATGGCTCTGATGCATGTGTGTTGTTGTTCAGTGATCGGCCTTATGTACATGGACACAACATTGCTGCGCAAGTATTGAAAGCTCTGCAATGTCCTGCACACCATCACTCACAGGTATACATACCATGGCTGCATGTGTATCTGGGTGTCACATAGATATCCATTTCTGATTAGATCATCTGTGTCTTTAGCAGATAATTGTGGACACAGGCTTAGCACATGCATGCTATTTATACACACAGGATGAGTGGTGCATGTATACCTGATGGAATACCATTGCTCAACATAGCCATTGTACAGTGGTTATGGTGAGTGTAGGACATATTGTGTACATGCCAGTGCCAGCCATGACATGGCATGCTACAACACAACTGCAACATTAAACATCACACATGCCCAATGTGTGTCATGTGACCTATACACTCCATAGCATTACAAGACATATATGTGTCACTTTGTACAAATGGTGATTGCTATGCATATTGTGTATAGGTGCATATGTTTGCACACACACACAACAGTGAGGTGCATAACATGAATGCTATGTGTAGTACTGTGGTTACTGTAACTGGATGGGGTGTAGTACCATGAGCCAGCATCATGCAGCATCATGTGGTTACTCAAGGCTACTAATGTGTGCCAGACCAGCACCTAGCATGCTGTACCTGAATTGCAGTACCATGGCTACATTCACCATTTCACAACCAGTTGTTACATGGGTTTGTAAGGTGCCCAATAGGGAGCATTGCCTAACATGAATGTGTTATGTGTTGCAGAGTGTCACACAGCCCCATGATAGGCCCCTACCCCTCAGGTATGTTATGTGTGCTGAGTGGATGACATTTGGGATACTGGAGTGTGACCTTACACCGGGTGTCTGAATACGCCATGTGTAGCATATTAACGTGTACTGCGTATGACAATGTTGTGTATGTTGTGTGCATGTGTATCGACTCTGCCTATGTAATGTCCACTACAGTTTTGCCACAATTGTGTGGGATGCTCTGTGTATTGCATGTGTTTGAGGCAGCTACACACGTTACTGGGATGTGCATAGTCTCACAGCAAACATGCACAGCATGCATTATGCGTAGGTGTGTTACGTGTACATGTCCTACAACTCACCTATGACATGCACATATATCATGCAATATTAAATGTAGAACACACTCACCAGCATGAGTCTGCTGCCTTGCTGTCACACCAGAGGGACCTACAAGGATATGAGACAGTTTGTCAGTGGCAACAGCTGTGGCATTGCTACTGTGGGTTTGCAATCTTACAGTAGCACAATGGTTGACAGTCACAGGCCTACAGATTATGTTCCAAATTATCAGTATTGCACAACACCAGGCTCCACATCTTCTAACTACACAGTACACATCTCACATATGCATGATCTACTAATAGAGGTAGCAGTAGTCTACAGATATGCCATGTTACCTTCACGATCCATGTCAACTCGCTGGGTGGCTCCAGCCTCCATGATGATACATGTTTGCTATTGTTGTTGGCCAGGAGCCACCAGGCTGAGGAGCAGCTCCTCCACTCTGGTGAGGGGGGATGGATGGCTACCCCACCACCTGTGGCAAGCTGTTGTCTACAGACATCAGATGCACGCTGCCGGACATGTCTAAGTAAATAACTGCAGTGATGGCGTACCTGCTCACATGTCCGATTATGCATGCCTATGTCATTTACCCAATGGACAACATCTTGCCACAGTGCAGTCCGCTCATGCTGGTCCTGGCTGGTTCTTGAGAACAGCAGGGCATAGTGCTGAACCAAGCTGGTTGTGATCTGCTCATCCTCAGCTGGGCTATATGACAGATTGCGATGGTGAGCCATGACCCTGGAAGACAATGAAACAATATGTGTGAGCAAGTCATGTGGCACACTTAACATTCTAAAGTACAGATATCACTGAACTGCCATATATAGCAACCTATTGGCTGTCAGAGGATACACACTTTCAATACCACATATCAGTGCTCATACCACAACTGTCTGACAGTGCCTGGCATGCTCTATATATCAAACCATGTTCTGCACAGCAACAAAGAGAAACCAGTATGTAAGACTATGCAACAGTACATGTCACACTGTATGCGACACAATGCACCACCTAGCCACAAGAGGTATATATCAAGCTAATGCATAATGAAATATGTCATCCATTGCAGTGATTGTAAAGTCCAGTTACAGTATTACGGGTATACCACACTAGTTGTTGGTGTCAAACCCCTGCCTAACATATGTGCACATTTGTTAGTATAGGTGGCATACTGCTGTATTAGACTATACATGTTGCTAGATACGCACTTATATCCTGTAACACACATATGACCGAGGGCATGTTACAGGCATACCCACACACACACATCACACATACATACAAGACACAAAGATATGGCAACCCAGATGAGCTTTACCTGCGTACCATACAGTACTGTGTGTCAGTACTTACAAAACATTATGCCTGAGGTATGTAAGCTGTAATGACTACAGGGAACATACATAACAGTGTTTCCAACCAATGTGGACATACACCATACTGTGCTGTTTAGGTATACAGCTTCAGGTAGTACTAAAGTTCATACGGGATTTGGATTCACCAGCAATACCAGTCAATAAGCATACATGCACTGCTTTAGCCTACAATGGCACACCCCACTCCACACCAAGGGACTACATCAGACCGTATGCCATACTGCCTTTTTCTGCCTAGCAATAGCATACGCATCTTTTTCTGGCATCACAGCTAGGACATAAAATAGCATGACGGAAACAGTTTCCCACTAAGCTATAACACATTGCAAGAACCTCGACACATTCACCAACACTTTCACCATGACATTCAGTCAACCTCACATAGCAATTATTGCAACAAGTACATGTGGGTGTGTATCGGTTCATAGGTAGGTAATAGGCTATTGGCCCTAGGGCCTGTAGAAGCCTAGCCATACACTACCCTGGCCTTTGACACACACATGTAATCTAATTTCACATGCCCCTGTCCAGCAGAGCTACAGAGGTGATTCCCGGTGTGTATTTCCTTTCTCCCATCCAATCATCAGGATTATTCATGACGACTGCTAATGAGGAGCTTGGTTTGCTATTGCTAGGTGGTTTGTTCCAGAGTGTGGGATGTCTCTGAGATAGGAATCTATCCCTCCAGCATGTTCTGTCTATTGAGGTGACAAGGTTTAGGTCCCTAGAGCATGTAACTGGTAGGGATTGTGATCTGTTTACGTGGAGCATGTCCAACAGCTCTGGGTTTGACATAGCTTTGTATGTTAGGCAGAGGTCATCTCTGGGTAGGCGGTATGCAACACAGTCTAGCTGTGGTTTTGTGAGATGGTCTACATAGGGCATCTGTTTGAGGCTGGTATTACTCTTTGTGAGGTATGTCTGATGCCTTTCCAGTTGCTGTAGATGTCTTGTGAGGCACATACCACATGGGGCATAAGGAGGTGTGCCACATAGACAGATTACATGACTAGTGTGACACTGTGATTATCAAAGGGGAGACTACTGTCCACCTGTTTCCCATGGTCTCTTATCACACTTTCGCTGCTAAGTAGACAACCACCTATGTGGTAGTTCATGGGTATGGAGGGTTTGCCAGAAAGGATGCCAATGTAGTTGCAACATTGAGCTTGAGTCCATAGCTTTGTCACCAGGCATCTGTCGCAGTAAATATAACCCTATCTCTCTCTCTCTCTCTCTCTCTCTATATATATATATATATATATATATATATATATATAAATATATATATATACACATACATATTAACATCCATTGGTGTACATCTAGATATACATTTAGGCACATATACAGTCCATCTTTTCTGGTGGTAATATCAATTATGCGAAGGTTGTGGGGTATACAGTTATGTAATAATATTGCACAGTGTTGTGCGGAATGCATTGAAGGTGTTCTCAGCCCATGTAGCTTTAGCAGGCCTCACTGGCTGCAACACTGCAAACCTGACAAATCATACCCACAGCGTTTAACCACCACATGTCATATACCAGCACTGTATGCTGTCTTGTTTGCCACACAGTACAACCTACATAGAAATATGCACTTAACAACCTTCACCAACATATATATGTCCACCCTTCACAAACAGTTGCAGTGTGTCCCTTGCTCTATGCACATGTACAGATGCTAATATATCTGACACAGACTGATCTCCCCGTATGTGTGTGCCATACACACACATGGTCCACACTGTTGTAAGTCTGTGGACCTCACAGCTGACCTGTTTGGCCTTGCTGCAACACGAACAGGTGTCACATGTGAGCACACAGTAATATTAGAGGGTGTATATATAGCTGCGAATGCTAGATTAGCATACTTGCCTGGTACAGCTGTTGCCAATGCTAAGCTACACGTTAATATGACTATCATGCATTTGTTACTCTGTCACATCCATGTTTATATAACTGTATGTGCTACTCCCACAAACAGACATTGTACACACTACTGTACAGAACACAGATAACATGGATCAGATGTTTGACATTTAATGCTGAACTACATATGCCACAGTCATATCCCACTGCACACAGCTACACACTGATTTCTCCATGGCAGTAGTTATGGAGGGCATCTGTGCATAGATATGTACTGCTGCCACACATGGATGATTCAGAGTATATAGAGTACTCTTCAAAAACATCTACTACATGCCAGTAAATACATATCTATTACATACCTTTCCTTTGTATATGTTTATATTTGTCAGTTCCGTGTGTTTTGTATAATTTTTTTTAATATATTTTTTTTAATTTTTTTAAATATATATTTTTTTAATAACTTTTTTTTCTGTTGCTGTTGCTCTTGTTGTAGCTGTCGGTGTCTGTCTGTCTGTCTGTGTCTCTCTCTCTCTCTCGCTAGCACTCTCTCTCTATCTCTGTCTCTCTCTCTCTCTCTCTCCATAGCTGCAATGAAATGATTGCATGTGTGGACAGCAACTACAGCCTGCTTTTATAGGTATCTGCACATGTCCATGTGATGGCCTCTGCACCAATTGGTGGCCACCATTTGGTAATTGCATGCAGCCTGCTGTGTGGTAATTGCAGTACTCACTGTCATAGCAACCCAATGCTATAAATTGCTAAGTCAGGTAGGCGTAGCCCTTTTAGTTTTCCAATGTGAGGACCATGCTTGTTTGCTGTGGACACCGTTGTGTAAGTCAGAAGATTGGTATACTTCTTATATCTGAAGCTAGGGGTGTAGCCAGTGATTTGAATGTTGTACTCAGACCTGAATTTTGCCACTTCCAGTACACAGTTGTCAGTATAGAATTGTACTCACCCCTACAAATGCTAACACAAGATACATGGGAGTATGTAGTTTCTTTTCTACTTATACATTTAGCTGCCATACATACGTAGTTATTGAGATGTATTCATTTGGCACATGGACTGCTTGGAACTGCTATACTGTGAATATTAATGTACTCACTTCTGCACAGTTGGTGCTTTTTTATTGTTGACATTAGCACAGGATGCTCATGAAAACTGGACAATTTCAGTACTGAGTATGCTTACTTACATCCTTGCTGGAGCCTGAACACACAGGTATTTTGTACGTTTGGGTGGGGATTGTCCTGCTATGATACTGTGTGGTGGTTGTAAAGTACTGCTGTAACATTATTTACTGCTAGAATGTCTGGTCACAGTCATGTAATGCAATTCCACAACAACTGCTGGTAAAGTTCCACAGAACAGGTTTTGTATTATGGCATTCCTATCTTTCCTTTACATTCACTCATTCTGATGCATGATATATATATTTCAGCAACAACTTGCTGTATGTCTACTGTGGCTTAGTGGTACTTCATGCCGTCTAGTGTGTCCAAGGTCCAGGGTTCGAGACTGACAGTGGTGTTTTATTTTGCTGCTGAGCAGAACAAGGGCCCTCACATGCAGGGTGACTAAGGCACTTTTAAGCAGTTGTAAGCGAGTTTGCACGGGTATTGCGTAAAGCTTAGCAATACTTAGCTAAGCGCACACAAGCACACACTCGCGCAAACCCGGTAACTACTGCTTAAAAGTGCTTACTCCCGCTAACCCCCGCGCTCATTTCTTTGAAAGTAAAGAACATGGGGAGATAAGAAAGTGGTGAAAAAGGGGCACAAAGAGGGAAAGACAGTAGGAAAAACAGCTCAGGATGTGCAGGACGGGTGTAGGGAAGGTCCATAGCAGCCCATTTCTTTAACAGCAACAGCTGTGCATATGCTATTAATTTGGAGGGAAATTTGAAACCTTCCAGCCCTGAGAGAGGGGTGAGGATAACAAAGTATGTTATACTTCCAATTAAATATCAGTTTATGTGTCCATCGGACATGTGTGCAAAATGGGCAGCTATGTATGGGGCGTAATTTTTTTTTGGGAGCAAATTGCCCCCTTTTTTTTTTTTCAGGTGAGAGTGGAATGTGGGGTATGAGAAGTAGTTATATTTGTGGAGGTAGGTTGGGAAGGTAAACAGACAAGACAAACAAGATGCATACAGGGGCGGAATATGACACATGTGGTGGGTGAACAACATTGACTGGGAAGGATGTTTGGAAATCACAAGCCCATGAGCCCACAGATGACAACAGTGGAACTGAGATCCCCACTCATGGGCAGTCACCACTGCACCTTCACAGCCCAGAGGGGGGATGTGCTGGGGGCTGTGTAGGAGGGGCAGGCTCACCCGTGAGTCGTGCCGCACGTGCCTCAAGCTGGCGTAGAGGATCAGCGACTGAACGCTCAATCTCCCTACGCACTACAGCCCGGACCCTTTGGAGGGTGATAGGTGGCCTTCCTCCAGCCACGCTTGCAGGGGCGATGAGCCCCATCCCCTGCAGTGCTTCCACCCGAAGGTGGCACAGGGCCAATGGGGGAGGGGGTCCTGGGCTGGGCACCGGACCTACTGGTGCCAGGTGCCATCGCCAGCTGAGGTGGGACAGGTGGGTCCGCTGGGACTGGCTTTCCCATATGTTCTATGTTTAGGAGGATTTAATGACAATATGGGTTGGTAACAGCCAACAGCATTCCAAATTAGTTGTAACAGCATGCAGTAATATTCCCATTAACCCAACACACCAAAGTTCCAACACTTGAACAGCAAGCATAACACATGCATATATAGAACAACAGTGGATATTCCAACAGCATGCAGGATTGATTGGTGGCAACAGGCCATCAAGATTGTGGTATTTGAACAGGTCACATGCATCAAAGTAAATGCAGATATTTTTAAACCAATAGGACATATGTCCCAAGAAATTTTTTGAGATTAGACATACCCATTGAGGTGTGGAATTGCATTGTTTATGCACATACAATAGGGTGTAAAAAGATACCTCCATTAACAACTTATATGTACTTATAGTTTACACTACATTCCTATTGACTGCAGGTATATATCCCCTACATGTCTTATTACACTAGGCAATGTCCGTTAAATTGTGAAATGGGTTTTGCTAGTTCCTTATTTACCTGACTTGTATCTAACATACAAACTGTCCAGGATGCAGATGTTACTGCTATGTATTTATATATTTTATTTATATTTATATATCTACATATCTGGATGTGTTCAGGTAACATTATCAGTTATATTTTAACAGCCTCCTACATTTCTAGCAGCACACTGACATTTCTGGGGAACACAATAACAAGCTACTCATGTGCCAGACTTACCTATACATGCCAGCCATGAACCAACAGTTGAGGACTGTATATATGCTTAACAGCTACTGGCACTCCTTTCATCCACTTTCTATGGGCCTACCCAAGTGTGGGTTGACAGCACTTAATACAACAGTACTATTTCTATAATGCAAGAGTACAACAACATTTCGAAGAAATTGACACGGACACACTCCAGGAATTATACCTTTATTAATTACATTGCACACTTTTCTAGAGGCTCTCTCATTTATTTGATATATCAGTGCATGCAGAAGACTCATTCAAGATGTATTATACCTTTATTAATGGGTTACAACACTTTTTTCAGGCTCTCTCACTTATTTTATATAACAATACATGCAGAATAATTACTAACCTGCTTGGTGGCACAGCCTTAGCAGCCTATCTGCATAGGCTTGCTGATTCGCAGCACGGACACCTGCAGCTGTGAAGTAAATGAAGTGATATTGAGACATACCTATCCATAATATAGACTACGATAGGAATTCTTACATAATTCATTCCATGGCTACCTACTCAGTAGTGGGGCATTTTCCATCCCACAGACCTCCTGTATCCACTGGTTCAGTTGGTCCTCCTTGCATCTCTTCAGGTCTGAGTAGTGGTGTCTGACCTGCTCACCAGTCTGAGGGACACCTGTGGCACTGGTGAGATCATGTGCGAGACAGTTCCAGGCTTCCGCTTTGTATTCAGTGCCCTGGAATTGGCCCTGTAGGAGTTTGGCATCATGATTTTAGATGAGGAGCCAAACCATCACGTTTGACTCCTCAGTGCCCCACCGTTATGCTCGGAAGTGAGAGCCCTCTCCAACACCAGCCATGCTGCCTGCAGATGGGAGCTACAGCCAGTTATGGCAAGTATTCCTGCCTATGGAGCTTAAATATGCCTCATTTCCCACACTTATTTGTGATTGGCCAGTTTTGAAAATTCTCAGCTGAAAGTACACCTGCTTAGCACTGGGTAAACTTTCATTAATATGTATATGTGTGTTGAGAGTGCATGAATACCAGTGTCATGGCTTAGTGGTTCAGTACTGTGATTATGGTGCACAGTATCCCGGGTTTGAGGCCTGTCATTGCTTTTTATTTTACTACTGGCCAGACCAGCTAGGGGGTGTGGCTGTGTTTAGCCGACTTTGCTCAACTTTGCCCAATGTTGCTCTACATTGCTCTACGTTGCTCAACGTTGCCCAACGTTGCCCGACGTTGTGCTAGTTAGCACAGTGCGCAGCTACGCGCAAAACATGTTTTGTTTGCGCTAGTTGGCGCGATGCGCAGCTCTACACAAAGCCATTGCGCTAGTTAAAGCAGTGCTAAGCTATGAGCATTTACACTTAAATTTGCTTAATACTGGTAAAATTTGCTTAGCAGTGCTTTACATTGCTTAAGATATGTTACTTATGCATTCATCAGTATGCATAACCAATTCACCTTCTTATATATATATATATATATATATATATATATATATATATATGTATAATATCGTTCACTACTACATAGGCCATTTCAATGCATTTTACTAAAATTTAAAAGATAAATGTCAGGAATAATTTTTCTATACTGGTTTCCTACAGAAAATAGGAAGGAGAGTGGTGGGACTTAAACCATGAATGCCTCCTCTTTGTGCGAAGGCTCTACCACTACGCTATTGCTATTTGGCTTAATTTGCATATAAGTTTCTTATTATCCTCTTCGATCTCTAAACTGCTAACTGTAGGTAAGCAATGGGCAAACCCACACAAACACGTGCAAATACGGACAGCTATATCGGGAATAAAAAAAAAAAGGAAAGTTCTACATTTTAGAATTGTACAGCGATTTAGAATGTGGGGGAGTGTAGTGTTGGGTATGTGCACATTTGAGCAGACTCAGTCATTTCAGTTGACATTTGCAGATTGAGGGACTTGCAGAGGTGTGTATTCTTGGACTGCTCGGCAGTCTGACATGCCCCCTGCACTCGTGCATACTCCGTGTTAGCCTTAGAGGTGAGTCAGCTTGCCCTCATGAATATGCATGGCTGACATCATGCTCTTAGGCTGCAGTTTCCAAGTAAGACTTAATTAGTCTTACATGGAGGATTAATGAATCCCAGCCATAATGTGACATGGAACAACATTAAATGTATATGGAATATGCTGTCTTCCAATGCTGCACCATGTGCATGGTAGTCCTACACTTACGGCTGGAACCACAAGAGGGTCGAGAAATCACTTGTCTATGTTGCACTTCATTGCTATAATCTGCATTGTCAGAACAGTAAAAAAACTTTCATAGCCTGTACTAGAACCCAAGACTATCTGCACTCCAGCCCTACACTTAATATTTGCTGCTACAGGACTAGTTACATCGCAGTCCCTATCTTAGTGCTCATTATTCATTTCACAATGTTAACTGTCGTGCAATGCTTTTTACCAGGTTTGCAGTGCTCTGATGTTCAATAGTATTAATTGAATACATCTGGTTTATGTGTGTGGCTGTCTGGATCCTGTCTGCCACCTGGGTGGTCTATTCCTCCAGTTTCTGTACTGCCAAGTTTGCACAACCAGATGAGCGGCACATCACAGAAACATTGGCACAAAATGAAAAAAACATTTTACGAAAAAAAAATTAAGGAAGAAATAGTTGAAATTAGACAAATCAATCTAAGACATACACAGTAGAACATTTTACTACATATGAGATACGTCTCCATATATCTGGATTTCACCTCACACTCCAATGCACCTTCAGAAAAACAGGATGCCTTATCCCTCTTTGCCATACAAACAGCTTTGCAGGAAAAAATTAATTTATTCCTCACACAATCAAGTGGAACTGAATGTGCACTGATATCAAGGCATAAACTGTTGTTTCCACTTTTATTATTATCTTTGGACATAGTGCACTTACTGATCACACAACCTGTTATGATTATTGTTTGCAAATATACAGCTCTTTCTTACCTTTGTTTGTTTGTTTTCTGGTCATTCATCAGTCATCTGACCTGTACTCAGAGACATGCAATGTTTAAGCCAGTATATATCATTTACCTTAAAATTTGTGAGGATTTTAACCTGGAATACTATAATGTACTATTGCCAACAACTGAAGGGCAGGTTAGATAGCACAAACAAGCATAGACTGCTCTTTTTGGGGAGGGGCAAGGGTGAGTTCCTGCTATGACACATGCAAGGGTACAATGCTCTTGCGAATTGGGGGGAACAAAGCTGAGCTACTGTTATAGCACAGATAAGGATATGTTGCTGTTGTTACTCTTCTTGTTTTGCATCCTGCCTGTTGTTTGATCTTGTGAGGGTTGTGAAGACAGAAACTGCTACATGTATCAGTACTTTCTAACTTCTCTCTGTAATGACTTATAGGTATTGTGGTAAACTGAGGGCATACAGTGATCATCAGTACTTTGGAGAAGTATGACTGTGTGAATCTTTCCTGCCTGAGGTCATCTACATACTAATGGACCCATTAAATCCAAACAACTCTCTGATTTCACATGTTATGTTAATTTCTATACACATCTCCCACCTTTTACTTGTTTACTGTAGCAAGTGATGAAATACTAGGATATGCCACAATATTATTATACAGTACAGTACAGGTTCAGGACTTACCTTGTAAATGCAGCAATTGGCACAATGTTAATTCAGGGCTGACTCTGTGTGATACGAGCACTATACAGGAAATACATGGGGAGTTAAAGGATGTGCAAAGTGCCCAGCATCAATGCTACTATATCTATGTGAGCAAGAGGAAGGTTTTAGGCCACTAGTTGGTGAGTGAATGTGTACACAACTTGGCAGTTGATAGAGTGGTAGTCCTTTCTGTTAATGTAGCCCCTGCCCTGTTCCCCAGGTGATAACTTTATTTCTACATGAGTGCAATCTATAGAATACAGTACTCCAGAATCTATAGCATACAATACTTCAGGGTAGTGTGCTACTTGGTAATTGTTTCATAATTCTGGCCCTCTTATCAGAACTATGGAGAAAATATATGTGTTCACTGGCATTTTGGAGCATAGCATCCAGGAGTTGGTAGAGGAGCCTGGATGCTGATGCCTGGAACACCAACAGCATGTCCGCTGTTGGTCTATGAAAAGTACCTGTAGGTAAGATTGTAAGGCCAACCCATACTTTATTTTCCCCTGGGATGGATTCCCCTCAGTTATCTCTGTCTCTCTGTTGAGGTTGACAGAAGTCATAGAGTTCCTGTACTGTGTCCCTGTCTGTATGTATCACTCTATAGCCTTCATGTAATGTATGTTGTGATAAGTTAACATGGAGTGAAAATTCTTCTCCTTCTCAGCCTAGGCTTATTGGCAGCTGCATTGGCTTCAGTCTGTAGCACATACATGGAGTAAATCAGCAGCAGCTGCTAACAATCGGTCTGTGTAAACTGTCTGTGTCTGAACTCCACAATTTTTGACATCTGCCGGACAAACCAGCACGGACTCTACATGGATGCATTTTATCTGGTTGAATAGCTCAATCAGATTGGTTGATTAGCATACAATTCAGCTGCTTATGTTGTCATTAGCATCTTGTAAATACAAATTAGGACAGATGAAATCCATTAATAATCTAATCCATTATAAAAACGAAAATGTGTAGCTAGCCAGACTGATGGTGGGGAGAGTTGCTACATGTTTTCAGGATGCCATGGAATCTTATTTGTTCATAAGATATCTTTACAGAGGACCATTGAACTTCATCAGTATACTCCCATTTTGTTGCTTACTTAATGCATATGCTGGAATGTATTTCAGAATAATGTGAAGCAAAGTTTTTTTCCACATTTATCTGTATGCATTAATTAAAAGTGTTCTGATGGCATGGCCTTGTTTGTCAAGCTATTTCAGAGGTACACATGATTGATAATACATGAAAATAGAATGTTGTCTGATAAATATGTACAGATACATTCACAGGTCCTTTGATAGCACATTTCTAGTATGTTTTGTTAGCAAAATGGGTCATTTGCCACTTCATTTGTGGGTGGGGAGAAACAATGAGTTACTGTTATGGCACAAATTAGAATGGACTTTTCTTTTTTTGGTGGGGGGGGGCACAGTTGATATATTGCTATGGCACAAACAAGGATATGCAACTTATGCTACTGCCCTTGTTTTGCATCCTGCTTGTTGTTAGTATTTCACATATTTAGACTATTTCATGTTTCTCCAGTGGGTAATACTGACAGCCTCTTCCTTTACTGCTTTATCTGGAAACAGTTTGTCCTTATGTGATCCTTATGTATATTATCATTCTGTTGCCTTATAGGACACAAACAATGTCAGTGAGGCACAGACCCCCATTCAATGATGCAGAAAATGAAATCATTCTGAAAGCCTTTCCAGACATGGCGCATGTCTGCTAGGAAGGATTTGTGCCAATATGGCAGAGAGGCTACAACTATGGCAAGAAATTGTTGCCAACATAAATACTGTGAGCAGCCACAGCCATATATATGAGCAGGTGCATCACAAAGCCACTGACATGATTACCACTGCACGGAGGTGTGGAGCTGCAGTTGCTCGAGACCAAAGGGTAACCGGTCCACGGCCTCCTGCCAAAGCATCTCACCCCCAATGAAGAATTCCTGGTGAATATCCTCACTCCGGAGAGCTCACAGCACAGTGGATCACAGTATGTTCTTGATGTGGGTGCCACTCCTTCTGAATCCCAAGAGGAGCTTACAGGTAGGCACTGTTACACGAACAGTAGAATACTGTTGCATAGTACAATACTTTAAATAAATGTTAAGTCTGTGTCAGTTGTATTTTTGGGGGGGAATTGAAGATTGCTACAGTTATAAGCTTAGTTTGAAGTTGTTGGACATATTCTTGTTGAAAGTAGAGTTAATGCAGATATAGAGGAGTAAATGTATTACCCCCCTGTCTTACTGTTAAATGTGATGATGTGGCTCTTACCTCATGCTTAACTTATTTTGGGACTGCCAGGACTCCAGCAACATAGGTCTGCTACAGCTGGTAAGCCAAATATATTTATGTCAGTACTGCAGATCAGTTTCAATAAATATCATAATGTTTCATCTTAGGCCTATTGTGTGTATTGCTGTACTGTCTGTAATAGTTTTAGCAGTGTTAATTGTTCAGCATATATTGCACCATAGTAGTGCAGGTATCAATGTACTCCTGTGTTTCTTCCTTTTTATCACAGGTGATCATGACAGTGGGAGTGTGGCCCCTGGGCCACCTGATGTCAGTGTCTCATCAAACTCTGATGATGATGGTGGCCAAAATGAGGCACAGCTGGGAGGGCAAAGGTTGAATCTGACACAGAGGTTGACATCTCGTCACCCCCTTCATTTTTACCTGACACAGCCAGTAGGGCTATGCATACCCAGTACACTGAGTCCATAGACACTGGACAGGCAGAGAGCAAGGACATTGACCAGGGAAGTGTGGCTACTGTGGCTTCAGTGCCTGCTGACACTGACCATAGCCAAAGTATTGATGACATGTAATGCAGGAGGGTTGATAGGGATGCTTGGAGGGGGCCTGCTGCCCTCCTCCACCTCGTGCAGGTGTCTCTTCCTGTATCACTCAATGTTTGTTTAGGGCCATCATGGAGGCACAGGCACATTCAGAAAGGTGTTCCAGAGAAATACTAAGGGATGTAGATGTAGCACAGTCTGACATGTGTGACTGCCTTCACCGTGTGGTCTATTAAATGGTTTGGATGAATGACACATTGGAGTGAGGGGTGTCTGTGATGGACCGAGGGGTGTCTGTCATGGAATGAGCAGTGTCTGTGATGGAACATCTGCTGGGAGGGGAACGGCATCCTCATGGGCGTAGGTCAGCCACAACATCTGCTGATAGCCAACATGGCCTTGCCCGATCACACTCCTGTAATGGCAGTATTTCCCCTAGTCCATCAGGGACTGTGCTGTCCACACTCAGACATGGCAGGCCATGGATTCATGATCCTGGGTGTTCCCATGAAGGGAGCATGCCCAGCATGCATCAGTCAGGTTTAAGTAGTAGCACTGCATCTGACTTTGGGCATGGAGGTGCCAGTGCAACTTCTGGCAGAGCCAGTTCTTGTGGTCAGGAGCAACAACAATGAACTGTCAACTCTACCATGCAGGGCTCACACCTGTTTGGCATACAGAGATGTAGAGCTAGCACTGAGCTTGACTGTGTTCATTCATGCACTCACACACCAATGTTACATAGAGGGCACCTGCAGACACACACACAACAGTTACATGGTGCCACATGCCTGCTTCCATTGTTTACTCACACACACACTCACTGAACTTTTGTGTCAGGCTCGGCCTCCTGCCCCCAACAACACCCTGTGCAAGTGATAGTGACTGTGCCATATCCCTGTTTTCTATGTTTTGGATTCAGGGATACTAAAGCTATGTGTCTGATGCACAGGGTGAATATATACATTAATGCTTAGTATTTCTGCATTTGTGGTGTTGAACTGATAATTGTACCTCTCAGTTATTTTTTCTTTGACAAGTTATACAATTGTTAGCATCATCATTCCACACCTTTATAGCTGATGTTGTTGCAAGGGTTGTGAAGTTAGAAAATGAAATATGTCTCATTACTTTCTAACTTTTCTCTTTAATGATTTTGCAGTAGAAACATATGGAGCACAATAAAATTTATGCCATCAGATTCAGATCTCAGGATTGTCTTTTCTTGCATATACCTCACCATAGGTTCATAGGTTCATAGGATGTTACAAGTCTACTGACCCAATGGTCTTTACAAGCCTAGCCGTTAAGTCCCACTGTAATATTCAATGACATTTATCATCTATGCCCAAGATTTTTCTAGCCAGGCCTACCCATGTTCAGGTGAGGGAAATCCTTGCCAGAAATGTACTATGTCCCATCCAGCCATTCAGGCTGTGTTTAAAAATGATCATGGATGTACTCTGCTTGACATGGATTTGAAGCATATTCCAGAGGAGTGGCAACCTCTAAGAAATGTATCTGTATCTCTAACAGGTCCTGTTTATGTCACAAGCTAGACTGAGGTCCCTAGAGCAGGTGACTATAGTCACATTTGACTTGCAGATGTGAAACATTGTCATATGATTTAGGTCAGAGATAGCCTTGTATGCCATACATAAGTCACCTCTAAGCAGTCTATATGACAATCAGTACAGTGACAGTGGGTTCAGTCTATCCATATAAGACATGTGTTGGAGACCCCACATTTTCTTCGTTAGAAATCTCTAAGGTCTCTCAAGTTGCTGCAGGTATTTGGTACAGTACATACCAAAGAGAGCATTATATTCAATAATAAGTCTGATTATGGATGAGTACAGGGGAGTTAAAACCTCTTTTGCCTTTATTAATCAGGGGAGTGATGAAGAATGCCTTCCTCACCACAGTAGACACATGGTGTTCAAAGTTGAGGTTGCAGTCAGCTTGAATTCCCAGGTCTCTCAATACAGAAGTGGTGATTAGGCTAGTCTTGGTTATTTTAAAATCAGTAGTGACATTGTTTTTCCTGAAGGGAATGATGATGCCTTTTTTAGCATTTAGTTTAAGATCATGGCTTTGGCACCAGTCAGTAGTCTGTGTAAGCAACTTTTAAAGAGTGCTGACATTGCTAGGGGATTCAATGATAGTGCCTAAGTTGCCATTATCCAAAAACTGGGTTACCCACAGCCACTCTGTTTTGGCCTGTACTTCTGAGAAGAATATGCCAAACCAGAGGGGGGCACAGCGTTCATCCTTGTAGGATCCTAGTGGTGACACGTCTACTGGTAGAGGTGAAGTCTCCCACTATGACTGATTGTTGTTGACTTGTGAGTCAGTTTGCAGCACACATGACAACATAGGAACTGATATTCATCTGGGTTAGTTTCTCAAAGATGCCCAAATGTGGGATTGTGTTGAAGGCCTTGGCCAAGTCTAGATAGGATATATGCACAGCTTTGCCTTTGTCTATCGCTCTGGTCACAGTCTTAAATAAGAACACCAGCTTCAGCAGGCACAACCTACCATTGACAAAACCACACTGGGACAGATCTATGGTTTGTAGGTCACCTATGTTGTTATGTCTGAAATCCATGATAATTCATTCCATAGCCTTACAGATGAGGCTGGTTAAACTTATAGGTCTATAGTTACCTGGATCTGTTGGTGAGCTGCCCATGTGGAGAGGGAAAATGGCTGTTTTCCATTAAGTAGGGACAAACACAGTGATCAGTCTGTAGTTGAAGAGGGTGCCTAGTGGAGTAGCTAGCTGGTTAAGAACATTAAGAATACAGCACAGAATGCCATCTTGTCCCATGGAGGCTGTGTTCCTAGTCTTGGCGACAGCAGTGCTTACTTTCTCTTTGGAGATGCAGTGTCACTGTGGTAAGCTTGAGGGGGAGTGGGGTGAATTTTTCACCAAACCTGTTTGCTAGCAGGTTTGCAATTTCCACTGGGTCAATGTGTGTGATACAATCCACTATTAATTCTGCATACATTGGAGTTCTAGCTTTTAGGTTGCAGACATAGCTGAAGAAAGCCTTATGGGTATCCTTTGCTGTGTTTGTTACATTTTTCTCATATTTTCTCTTTGAGGATTTTACAAGTGCTATTATTTGCTTGTTTAGGCTGAGGAGGGTAGTCTTCCAGGTCTGGTTTCTCACTTTTTTTATTGGTGGACAGCAGCTTCTTTTACTTACTATATAATCTAGTAATGACAGACACCCACCAGCGTGATTTATTTTTGCTTGAGGATCTTTCTTTGATACTATCAGCCATGGCTGTGTCTATAAATTTGTGTAGATGTTTATACAGGGCAACAGTGTATACCTTAAGTTGCTGTCAATGTCCTCTGTGGAAACTGGAGCTTGGAAGTAGATTATACCATCCATTAGGAGGGTATAGTTAGCTTTGGTGAAATTGTTTATCCTGCCTTCTTCTTTGGGTAGTTTGGGAGCTACTGCTAGTTGAAAAAAGACAGCTTTATGGTTGGATTTAAACAGTGCAGGCCCTGCACATGAGGCATTGCATCTGCCACTCATACTATTGAGGATCAGATCTAGAATATTAGATCCCTTTGTGGGATGATGCACTATTTATTCCAGGCTATTTAAGTTAACCAAGTCCAGCAACTTTTGTACAAGTGAGTTTGGCCTCATGTAAGTTTCCTAATTACAAGAGGAATACTTGAAATCAACTATGACTAGGATGTTTGGTTCTACTTTGATTGTTCCTGGTACTTCTAAATAGACTGTGTGGGCTTCTACGTTCATAGCAGAGGACTCAACAATGACGTGGAGGGGGTTCTTAGCTAAGGTAAGTTGGACTTTGATTAATTCCATAGTGTTATCTTGTTTAATCAGTCTAGAGGCATAAAAGTTAACTCCACCTCCTGTGGTTACCACACCTTCAATTTGCAGTCAGAAAGTATAAAAGGTATTGTAGCTTTGCAAGGCTAGGTACTTACTGCAACCCTGAACCAGGTTTCTGAGATTGCACAAACATCATCATCTTCCAGGAAGAAGAGTGCTTACAGAGAGTGCAGTTTCTGATGTAAACTCCTAGTGTTTAGTAGCATAACCCTTACTTTCTTAGTGTTTGATATTTTCATGTTGGAAATTTTGTTTTTGTGACCTTGCTTAAAAAGACATTATGGGGGAGGCAAGTGCCTTAGCCAGCAACCCAAAGCATACAGGTGCCAGGTGAAGTCCATCTCTGTCAAAGCAGCAGGGTCTATCCACAATGTCATCCCATGCTGACAGGAAATGGATCCCCTTAGAATGACAATATAAACTTACCAAAATACTTTAAGTAAATAATTTGTTGATTATATTGTGATATTAGCCTACTCAAGGGTAAAATGCTGCTCAAACATTGGGACATACCTGCCTGGGATACATATTCGGAGAGCTCAATCATGTCTCTCTTCATATATTCCAGAGGGGTATGTCTCAAATTGTTTATACCAACATGAACTATGATGGAGTAATAACAGGACTTGTTGTTGAGAGACTTGAATGCACGTGTGATATGATAGCTGCTTACACCAGGCAGACAGCTGACTGTAACCTTCTCCTTGTTTAACTTGATGAGTGGGCCATCAGTATGTCTCACTATAGAATCACCTATAACTAAAACCTTAGCAATGGATGAGCATTGCCTTAAGCACTTATTTGGTGAGACACTGATGCTACTGTTCTTGTGTGTATTGGGTGCTTTGAGTGTAGTGTTAGGTGTAGCATGTTTGTGTTTGGGAGGTCTCTGTTGTGTAGCTAGATTTCTGGAGACTAGCTCCACATATAACAGTTTGTGTGTTGGGTGCATATTATATGTAAAAGTCGAGGTGTGTGAGCTGACAACTTGTTTAGTGTTGCTCTTCTGAGAGCAAGAGAGCAGTGATTCCTGATTCTTAATGTAGGTGGATCTCTCATAAATTGTACTTGAGTGATTTAGGAATAAAGGGTTGTCAGTGTACATGAGGCATTTGCTGCATTGCCTCAAAAAACACATCTGCTAGGATAGCAGGATAAACAGAGTGAAACTGACAATTCATAATGCGAGGTTTGAACCTGGAATCTGCATAGATTAGGAGAAAATGTTGGGGACCAACCTATGTGGTGTACAGTAGGAGGTCTATCAAAAAGGGGACCTATATGCCTGTATAGAGCTAAAATCACTGCCTGCTGTTTAACTGAACAGTTGAAAGCTGTTTGGAGCTGTTTAAAGACTGCTCTGCTAGATAGCAGTAGCTGATTCAGAGGGAAGATTTGTCTGTTGGCTATTTTGCCTCTATAACTGCCAAGAGTTAACCTCTCTGCATGGAAACAAGAGCAAAGCAGCTAATATAAATAACCACTATAAAAGCTCAAACTGAGCCCAAAACCAGTAACCTTCAATTAGATTGTCCCACTGTACACTCCTGCCACAAGGGAATGGAGGGGGGCATCCAAAAGCAGATGTCCTGATTTTTAGTTATCAGTCCACAAAGAGAACTGGATTCAACCCGTCTGAATTCAATGTATACTATGACCAATAGAAGTGCAACAATGGAATAAAAGCATATATTTCTTTTTTTTTTGTTTTTTCATTACATTAAATAGGCAACAGAGTAAAATCAGCACATAATTTTCTTAAACTAAATATAGCAACAGAATAAAACAAAAAATATTTTTTTCTTAAATAAGTGAAAGCAGCAGCTGGATAGACTACAGGGCTTTATCATCAGGATAACACAAGGCCCAAAGAGCATGTCATGATGTATGTACATCTATTACAAGAAATGTCACTGTAGTTCATCTGGTATAGGATGAGGTGATGTCTGCTTGGCCTCCAGGCCAGTGTCTGACCATGTCCTGGTGGTGAGACATATGCAATAATCCGATTTAGCTGATGACAGCTGCAGTGCCTGTTGAGGACAAAATAACCATGCCCCGCAGGCTGCTGTAAATGGCTCTCTGTAATGTCCAGCAATAGCTCACACAAACACAACCCCCACCCAACTGACTGTAGTGGACACAACCGTTACCTATTTAAGTGCACAGACTATAGAACACAGTAATTAACACAAACACTATGGCTCAAGTCTGACTTGGAGTTTGCCAGACAAAACCTTATAGCTGATGGCATCAGAAGTGTCTGTTGAAGACAAGATAACCATGTACCACAGGCTGCTGTAAAAGTCTCTCTGTAATGTCCAGCAACAACTCGTACACACAACCTCCCCCAGTTCACTGCAGAGAGGATAGAATCCCTACCTGCAAAACTAGGTACACAGACTACAGAACACAGTACTTAATGCAAGTGCCCCAGCACAAGTCTGATTTTTACAGAAGGGCAGGTGAACATATAGTAGATAATATCATCAGCTCATGTGGGAAGCAAGAGGTTGAGAGGCTTGCATGAAATGAATGCTTATGCTTGTGTAAATATCAAAAGACTGGCAATCCATGTCATTGGAGAAGCAACTGTGGGATACACTGTTCTGCTTTTCTATCTAGACACACATACACACACAGTAAGAATAGAACCCCTATCTAAGTACACAGACTACAGAATTCAATAATTAATGCAAATTCCATAGCACAAGTCTGATTTCTACAAGAGTACAGGTGAACATATAGTAGATGACATCAGCAGTCCATGTGGGAGACAAGAGGTAGGGCGGCCTGCATGAAATGGATTTGTAGGTTTGTGCAAGTATTAAAAGACTGGCAGTTCATGCCTTTGGAGAAATAACTGTGGGATACACACTTCTGCTTTTCTGTCTAGAGACACATACTCACACACACACACACACACACACACACACACACACACACACACACACACACACACACAGCTGATGGCAGTGAGAATAGAATCTTTACTTATCTAAGTGCACAGACTACAGAACGCAGTAATTAATGCAAGCACCACTGCACAAGTCTGATTTATACAAGAGTGCCGGTGATCATATAGTAGATGACATTAGCAGCCTATGTGGAGAACAATGGCTTAGGAGGCCTGCATAAGCACATTGATTCATAGGGTCATCTGAAGGCTAGTAGCCTTATAGCACTAAGCTGTTTAGAAGCCTAAATGTGTAATAACACAAGTACCCTTATTTAGTATAGTTGGATGATTGGGTTTAGCAGAGTGATGTTTTGAACACCAACAAGTGACCCTGTCCACAAGGGAGCACACAACATTATATATTATATTTTGAAGTGTGGTTGATATATGTGTGGTAGAGCGTTGTAGTGCTTGGTGGGTTGGGGGTGGGGAGAAAACCCATGGATGTATAGTAAATGGATTCAGGTGCCTAGGCAGTGAGATATTTCCCTGTGGTACATTTGGCTGGGGACACATAGATGAAGTGACATTCAGCTGCACAGAAATATGGTTGTTGTGAATTCCCTGTGGGCAAAGAAAAGCCCACACTGCTATTCCCACAGCTTCAATAAGCAAGTGCATCAGGGAAGAAGAAGTAATGAGTGCTATGCTCACTGTATAGTACATTCTTGTATAACTGCAACATGTGGAAGTGTGCTACAGCGTGTTGGAAATCTTGCATGCTACAGTAATCACATTTATGCTCCAGTATGCATTTAGGTAATTTTCCCTAGACACTGTGATGGAGGCAGTGGTCCACACACACTGTTTATAAAGGCACTACTCATTGTGCACTGCATATTTACTACCACTGACATGCCCACTGACCAGACTGCTGCTGATGCATGCCATTCTGCCTACTATTTCATGCTGTACTGAAGGCATGGACATTATTTCCCCCTGTACATTTGGTTACTGAAGTTGTGAGCATGACACTGCATTCTTCTCTTTACCCACACAGAATTTGCAACAGCCATATTTCTGTGCAGTTGAAGGTCACTTCAGCTGTGCATCCCCAGTCCCCAGTGAAGTGCACCACAGGGAAATGTCTCACTGTGTAGGTGCCTGAACCTGTTCCTATGATGTTGAAAGATAGTGTATTTCTATTTGATAAATTGCAAGCAAATGTTCCAGTAAATCTCTTTTGTTTTCTTAGGGGATTTTAATATACTTTTGAGGTAATCCACTGGTCAAATATTAGTGATATCAATGCATTTGCAGAAAGTGTTATAGAGTGGTCATTTAACCCTTAATCCATATATTGATCTAAAGTGCAGGAGGTGTAGTTATCATACTGAAACTGATTTTTTAACATTTTCACATCAGTTTGAGTTGTCTTCATATAGACTATCAGCCTTTTCCTTTCCAGATCCTTTTGTACATGTTTCCTTTGAGTATATCTTGTCAAAGTGTTAATGAAGGTAGGGATATGAAAAAGCTAACTGGGTGGCATTTAGATAGAACAGAATAGCAGCAAGCAGTCGGGTCATTATGGTCTGACCATTTTATACTTCTTGGTCTAATTGGTGGGTTGCCTTCAAGTCATATTTGTGGAAAAATGCATACTATTTCAGTTAAAGTGAGAGTACTATGCTGTATAAGAAAGTTATAATACATCTTTATTTATTTATATCTGTTTTCTGGAGTAGAGCACTGATCTCCAGGGATGTTTTTCAGAAACAGCCGGGGAGCAGTGCCTGGTTAAGTTAGTTGCTCAGAGTTACACAGTAAAGCAATGGAGACTAAGGGGATCAAATCCTGCACCACTGGGCCACAGGAAATAACTCATTAATCCTCTAAGCCAACTGCCAGAAAATGATTAGGTTGTAAGGGGATTAAACATATCACTATACTGAAACTTTATTATTGTTAATTGAACATAGAGTGGAGACTTTATTGTTGAAGCAACTTTACGTAGCAATTTGGTACAGAAGATAAGTTGTTTCCTTTTCATTGTAAATTAGTAAAATGGGATTCTTTTAATGGATAAGATTAAGGATGTGTTGGTGTTGTACAAAAGTCTCCATCAGATATTGTGTTAGCTATTGACCCGCACGTAGATGAGATGCATTCACCTTGCTCTTTTCTCTCATTTCCCTTAGCAGTTATAGCACTTGATAAGGGGGGCTCATGTGGTGCTTGATGTTGGTATTAATTGGAAGAATTAAGTATAGTCTTAAATTCTTTGCCTAATGATTTTTCACCTGGCCTTGATGGCATTTCTTATGCTTTTTATAAGAATTTGGCTATTTCTAAAAAGCGTATTTTTCCATATTTTAAATTTTTGATTACCATAGGGGAAAATTTGGGTGAAAATATTTGTGATGATATCTTTAGCTTTATTTTTAAGACTAAAGAAAATAGTTCTGAGATTTCTAGTTGGAGAACTCTGACACTGATGAATACTGATTATAAAATTGATTGTAACATATTGCATAATAGATTAACAAATGTATGTTCTCTGACAAAGTATATTGTATTCCTGGGAAGAATATTAAGGGCATTTTGTTGGTATTGCATTAAGTGATTCATTGTATTAATTCTACACATGTTGACACAGTTAGCCTTTATTGAAGAAAATTGTGGGTTCTATTCCCACATCAGGTAGATTGATTGCTGTCACTATAGTGCAGTATAAGGGAGGTGTTGCACTCTTGAGTATGTTTTCCATCAGAGAATACATTAAACCTGTGTCTCCTCTGCTTGAGTTGATGGTAGTTCAGGAGGATGTAAAAGATCCCATGGCACTTATTGGAAAGACTAGGGGAAGTTTCCCAGTGGCCTGGACCAATTTCCTCTATTACTATCAATATCATCTCAGGCCTTCCCTGAAAAGAGGCCACCAACCTAGTGGGACTAACCTGGTCATCAAAGGATTAGTAAATACATTAGCATATAGTTGGTGAAAATGAGTACTTATATCTAATTTTTCTTGCTAAGATGCCATGTTTGATTCTAAAGCTCAGAACAGTGGTAGCAGTAGTAATTCATGAGCTTGAAGCCATGTATGGGAGCACAGAAGCAGCAGTTCCAAAGGCTAGAGCCTAGAGGAGACAGACAGTGTCCCACTCTTGCATTTGCATGTGAGGCCTTGGCTGGGAATTAAGAATGATAACACCAGTATGTCTATGTGCCTGTAACAGCAGAGAATGGCTGACTACAGCTCAACAACATGCATATCTATCTATCTATCTATCTATCTATATATATATATATATATGTATATATATGTGTATATGTATATATATATATATATATATATATAGAGAGAGAGAGAGAGAGAGAGAGATAGAGCTAATCTCTCTCTCTCTCTCTCTCTATATATATATATATAAAAAAAAAAAAATATATATATATATATATATATATATATATATATATATATATATATATATATACATACATACA
Source organism: Protopterus annectens (assembly GCF_019279795.1). Lineage (NCBI taxonomy): Eukaryota > Metazoa > Chordata > Ceratodontiformes > Protopteridae > Protopterus > Protopterus annectens. Next base: position 1,835,361,839 of record NC_056743.1, on the reverse strand, counting down.
TAGAGAGAGAAAAAACATATATATATAATTAGATTTAAATGAGATATATCTCTATCTAATCTATCTCTCTATCCCTGTGGGAACAACAACAGAATTGTCCATTCCTTCCACATCCTGTCTGACAAAAGCACACATATTGCGGATGTAAGGCAAAGAGACTCCTTGTGGATGTACCCCTGTCAGCCTTGCCCAACACATGCTGTTTTCTATGGCTCATACAGGCACCTAGCACATTCCTCATACTTACTGCTATGTCTGCAGCTGTATATGGACATGTGTGTCCAAACCATTGTTCTAGGTTATCACCGTTGTGCCACAATATTCATACTAGAACATGTATTGTGACATTACTGGATTCCTATCCCTGTATAGCCATGCCCTGAGGTGTATGCCCAAGGCATCATTATTGTTTTCATAGGCATCCTACTGTTCCCAGACAGCTATGGTTTACAGCTAATGTCTCTTCATATCATAGGTGTGTTTATGGCCTCTGCAGAGTGAAGAAGGCAGATGTTAAACAACCTGACAGCACTTGCTGGAGAGACTGGGTTTTCATCAGAGTCACTGGGACTGTGTGTTGGATATAGTCATCCACAAAATCAATGCAGCTGGTAACAAGAATTGAAATATATAACAATGTCAGAAGTGTGTTACTGACATGAAAAAACAGGCATTAAAAAAGGCATACAGCATCACCGCATACAGGTCAGAAAGTGGAGAAGACCATTTCTTAGTGCAAGCCTCATAGATGATGAGGCATTCTTAACATCCCTGCATGGCAACGATGAGGACATTTGTGTAACACCTGAAGAAGTGGATGCATGTACTGGGAGTGGCTAAACCCCACATACAGGGTGAACAATCACATTATTATCCAAACCGCAAGTGTTATACAGCATCACTACACATGCATACCATAAGACGTATATTATACATGTAGTGGGTGTTCATGTACAGAGAAATATCAGACAGGTATATGCATGTTGTAGACCTGCATAATCCCACTTGCAATTTGCATGCACACTACTGTGCATCATATTCTTCAAGAAGAGTCTTTGCTATATCTTACAGCATGTATTTGCAGACCAGAGAACTGCTAGGCTGACACCTGTAAATGTTGTGGTAGGACATTAGGCTGAGGGTCGCTTCTATGAAGGGTCTGCCGATGATGATAAGGTAGTCATTGACTCAAAATCTTGAGACACACTGTCACTGTCTGTCTCCTTCCTGCATTGTCCTACACCCACTAACCAGGATCACAATATTGACTCACACACATCTGTGCTAGAATCCGCCTGTAATGGGTGCATTCCATCCCTGTCAAGAGAGTCTTAAATACTTGACAGCACCACCACAGCTCCCCATGGGATTTTGGCACCAGATGTGCACAGCGCTGCCAATGTAGGGATACCCACTGTACAGCAGCCTACCCAGATTTCCATGGTCCCATTTGATGCCCCAGCCAGCCTCAGATTTGTGCTTGGAATCTGGGCTCAGTCAGCAAATGGGCAGGGTCATAACCTAGGTCCAGTCAGCAGCTTCCTACACTGACATGGAGATGATTGGTATGCAGCATGGCTTCTGTGAGGATGTCCTCCAGCAGTGGCAATGCTTCTTTAAGGCAATGAATTCCAGGCATGATGTTCTCATAGGAGCTATTATACAAATGATGGCACACATTGGCACAGTGTTCATCTCCATGAAGAAACTAGAAACTGCCACCCTCGTTGCCCTATCCAGCACAGTCTGTAACCAGAGTTATGCACATGCACATGGTGAGTACCTGTGGAGACAATTGCAGGGAAGAACAGCCTGCACATGAAAAAGTAGAGGTATCACCCTCTGCAACCTTCTGCAGCACCATGTCATAGGTAACTAGACAGACTGTGTGGGGCAGGACATCTCAATTGAGAACCTCATACTGGTCCTTATCCAACAATAATGCCACATCAGTGCAGCCCTTCATTTGCATCTCATTATGCACTGTTTAGACCATGCTGCCTCATTTGCTTATTGTTATATGATCATTTGCATATCTTGATTGCCATGTCATTTTGCTAACTGCCTTTTAACACTAGCTGGTTATATGCATCTCTATCAAGCTGCACATACTTCAATTAGCAACCACCCTACCTAGGAAACTGGGCTTTGATTTACAACCATGTGTGGGGGAACAACTTATTTTTCGAAATCTATAAATAATGAATAGGTTGTCTTGGATATAGTACTCACCCTAACACTTTGTGCCTAAGAAAGCTGTCCCCTTCGCCTCACCTACACTATGCTACTGGTATTAATATATGTACTCACATTCCTGCCTTTGAATTTTCTTAATGGAGCAGTTCTTCATTCCCCTGTAGTTGATTATTTAATTGCTTGCTGCTGGCTGAATGGTTAGAATGATCTTGGAATTAGAAATTAAATGATGCAGTGCACTTCAGATTATCCGGCACTTATGTAAGAGCATTAATATCATCTTCAGAGTTATCTTTGTGCTTAACAACTAAGACACTTTGAAAAGACTGATACAAAAAAGCACAAATTACTACACAAGAGCAGGATATAATATGTAAGATAAAGATGAATACTGGTTAACCTGATCCCTGTTAATAGCCATGTCAAAAAACTAAGAAAATTCTTACAACTGGCTAAGGTCAGACACCTGTCGGGCACCTGTATTTAAAGAATTGACTGTCTAATTTCTTCGTGAAATTAGAGTCTATTTAGCAACCAAAGACAGTGCTTTAAATTTAAAGTCACCTTCATCATGACTATTTTTAAATATTCTTACCTCATGTTTCAGCCTATGGTACTAGTTTAACACACAAGATAAAGGAAGAACATAGCAAGAAAGAAAGTAGGAGATGAGGTTATTTACTTAATTCTGTGTTTCATGAAAGAGCACCAATCCATATGGACTACTTTCAGTTCAGCTCAGTGATTACAAAAAATTGTGCAATTTTAGCTGTGTGAGAGGATATACAAAACAATAGGCAATTTGAATAACAGAGACTCTACAATTCAGGAAAAACAGTTCATGAAAATAAACATACAAACTACACAATTCCCCGGATTCAGGAATCCTCCGTGTAAGACTTAATAAGTCTTACATGGAGGCTGCAATTGAACGGTATGATGTCAGCATGCCATGAATATGCATGAGGGCACGCTGACCCAACCGTAAGTCCTACACGGACCGTGTAAGAAAGCAGGGGGCGTGTCCAACTGCTGAGCAGTCCAAATGTCCACACCCCTGCAAGTGTTTAAAAATAAAGTAAATAAACAAGAGCGAGTCCGCTCAACTGTCCCTGCACCCAACACCTCACTGTCTGATAATGTAAACCCCCATCACACATCTAAAACGCATAACCATAATTTATTTTTTTAAATACCCAAAATAGCTGCCCATATTTGTGCATGTGTGTGCGTGTGTGCCCATTGCTTAGCTACAGTCAGCAATTCCCACATGGAAGAGCATAAGAAAGAATGTTTATGCAAATCGCACGAAATAGCAATAGTGTAATGGTAGAGTGTTCGCACAAAGAAGAGGCATTCACGGTTCGAGTCCCCCCACTCCCCATCGTATTTATTTTTTAAATCAGTATATGGAATAATACCCAACATATATGTTTAAACATAACTAAAAAGCAGTGAAATGGCCAATGTATCAGTGAATAAAATAAAATATTTTAAAGGATCCCAGTATAAAATTGCCTGCAGTTAAGCAGCGCTTCATCCAGCACAATGTAGTTGCCACTAGCTAACTCGCGCTTTACCCAGCGCAATGTAGTTGCCCCTAGCTAAATCGTGCTTTACTCAGCGCAATGTAGTTGCCCATGTTTGTTCAGTATATACTTTTCTGAGGTACAGGCAAACGTGGGAGGACTATGGCTCACCAAGTTTGCAGACGACTGCAAACTGGGTGCCATAATCAACTCTCCAGCTGACAAAAAACATCCTTCAAGAAGGTCTCACAGAGACAGATAACTGGTGCCAGCACCATGGTTTAAAGCTAAATGCCAAAAAATGTATAGTCATACCCTTTGGCAAAAACAATGTGCCCATAAATTACCACATAGGTGGAAACCCATTAAGTACAGTGAAAGTTATTAGGGACCTGAGGACCCAAGTTGATAGCAATCTCTCCTTTGAAAACCACATTGCCAAAGTGGTTAGAAAGACCTTCTACATAGCCCACCTCATCATGAAGGGTTTCACATCTAGATCAAGAGAGGTAATCGTGCCCCTTTATTCATCCCTCATCAGGCCCATCATAGAATACAATGCCCCTTTTGGGATGTACCTTACCCGACACCTGCAGCAATTAGAAAGACCCCAAAAGTATCTCACCAAGAGGATCAAGGGTCTCAAACAGATGCCATATGCTGCTCGGTTAAAAAACTCCAGCTCTACTTAGTTGCATACTGCCTACTTCGAGGCGATCTATGCCTGACATACAAAGCTATGTCAAATCCAGAATTAATGGACATGCTCCACCTCAGTAAATCTAAATCCCTTAGAGCCACACGCTCGAGGGACTTGAACCTCAGCACAGAAATAAATAGAACTTGCTGGAGGGACAGGTTCATAACCCAGAGGCTCCCTTCACTCTGGAATAGAATTCCAGTTCATGTGAGGCAGAGCACCTCACTGAATCTCTTCAAGAAGAATCTCGATAAGTGGATGGGGGATCGTAGGTTTGTCCCAGGGATTTCTCCCGTGTCACTATTAGACAAAGGCACAGTAAACTAAACCTTAAAAAGGGTGCAGTATACTCAAATCAAGGGGTGGCGTAAGCCATACAGAATCGGGCTAGGCTTATAATTGCCCCAGGGCAGATAGCCTAGTATGAACCTATGAACCTATAGCTAAATCGTGCTATACCCAGCACAAAATAGTTGCCCAAAGCTAAATAGCGCTTTACCCAGTACAATTGTTTTGCACGGAGGTGCGTGCCGCGCCAATCAGTGCCCCATCAGGAAACGTTGAGCAACATAGAGCAAAGTTGCTTACACACAGCCATGCCCCCTAACTTGTCTGGACAGTAGTAAAATAAAATACAATGATAAAGTTTGAAGCCAGGACACTGTGCACCATAATCAAAGTACTAAACCACTAAGCCATGACATCTTAGGAAAAACATATATATAGTAATAAATGTTAGATTAACCATTGCTAAGCAGGTCTGCAGTCAGTCAAGAATAGTCAAAAATGGTCAATCACAAAAACGTGTGGGAAATGTGGCATATTTAAGCTGCATAGGTGGGAATACTTGCCATAACTGATTGTAGCTCCCATCTGCGGTTAGAATGTCTGGTGCTGGAGAGGGGAACATGCTTTAGAGCGCAACGCTGGGGCAACGAGGAGTCAAGATACATGGTTTGGCTCCTAGTCCATTGGCATGAGACTCGACTCCTGCAGAGCCAGTTCCAAGGAATGGAGTATAAGGCAGAGGCTTGGAACCGGTTAGCTCATGAACTCACCAGTGCCACAGGTGTCCCTCGGACTGGTGAGCAGGTCCGTCACCACCATGCAGACCTGAAGAGATGGAAGCAGGACCTTCTGAACTAGTCGATCCAGGAGGCACATCATATGCATGATGCCCCACTACTAAGTAGGCAGCCATGGAATGCAGTATGTAAGACAAGCTAATATACTCTAAATAATGCATAGGTATGTCTAAATATGTTTTCATTTACTCCACAGCTGCAGGTGTTCATGCTATGAATCAGCAAGTCTATGCAGATAGGCTGCTAAGGCTGTGCCACCAGGTAGGTTAGTAAATATTCTGCATGTTTTATTATATGTGAGAGAGCATGAAAAAAGTGTTGTATCCCAATAATACAGCTAGCAAATGCCCTGAATAAATCCACTGCATGTACTGTTATATAACAAACATCACTGAGCCAGAAATAGAGTGTACTAACCCAGCAATCAAGGTAAAATAAGTGTGGAATACTATCTCTGCAGATACTGTCATATAATATAAGTGAGCAAATCTGAAAAAGAGTGTTGTAACCTATCAATAAAGGTATAATATGTCTTGAATAGGTCTTCCGCATGCACTGTAATATCAAATTAAGGGGAGAGCCTGTAGAAAAGAGTGTGCAATGTAATTAATAAAGGTATAATACTTGGAGTGTGTCTGTGTCACTTACTTTGAAATGTTGTTGTACCCTTGCATTCAATAAACTGTACTGTTGTATCATTTGCTGTCAGCCCATATTTGTGCAGTCCCATATGAAGTGGATGAATGAAGTGTCAGTAGCTGGGAAGCATATAACGTTAATACCCTGAATAAATCCTCTGCATGTACTGTTATACAACAAATGTCAGAGAGCCATGAGTAGAATGTAGTAACCCATTAATAAAGGTAAAGTAAGTCTGGAATACTATCTCTGCATGTACTGTCAGATAAAATAAGTGAGCGCACCTGAAAAAGAGTGTTGGAACCTATCAATAAAGGTATAATATGTCCTGAATATGTCTCATGTATGCACTGTAATATCAAATTAAGGGGAGAGCCTGTAGAAAAGAGTGTTTAATGTGAATAATGAAGGCCTAATACCTGTAGTGTGTTGGTGTCAGTTACTTAGAAATAATACATGCAGGGGATATACACCTGCAGTCAATAGTAATGTATTGTAGAGTAAAATTGCTAATAATATGTTAATGGATGTTTCTTTTCCCCCCCTACTCCATGTGCATAAACAATGCAATTCCACACTTCAATGGGTATGTGTAATCTCATAACATTTGTTGGGACATCTGTCCTATTGTTCAATATCAATCTGTTTTTACTTTGATGCATGTGCCCTGTTCAAACACCACATTCTTGGTGGCCTGTTGCCACCAATCATCCATGCATGCTGTTGTAATGTCCACTGTTGTTCAATATATGCATATGTTATGCTTGCTGTTCAACTGTTGTAACCCTGGTGCGTTGGGTTAATGGGAATATTACTGCATGCTGTTACAACTCATTTTGAATGCTGCTGTCAATGTTGTAATTAAACACACCTAATCACAGAACATATGGGAAGGCCGGTCCCAGCAGACCCACCTGCCCCTCCTCAGCTGGTGATTGCACCTGGCACCAGCATGTCTGGTGCCCAGCCCGGGCTACCCTCCTCCTTTGGTCCTGTGCCATCTTCAGGTGGAAGCACTGCAGGGGATGGGGCTCACCCACCCTGCAAGCGTGGGTAGAGAAGGGCCATCTGTCACCCTCCGAAGGGTCCGGGTTGTGGTGCATAGGGAGATCCAGTGTTTAGTCGCTCATTCCCTATGCCAGCTCGAGGCGAGAGTGGCGCGACTCATGGGTGAGCTTGCCCCTCCTACACAGCCCCCAGCACAGCGACCCGTGGGTCTGTGAAGGTTCAGTGGTGACTGCCCATGGGTGGGGATCTCAGTCCCACTGTTACCATTTGTGGGCTCATGGGCTTGCGATTTCCAAACATCCACCCCCGTCAATTGTGTTCACCCACCCCATGTGTCATACTCCACCCCTGTATGCATCTTGTTTGTCTTGTCTGTTTACCTCCACAACCTACCTCCCCAAAAATACCTTCTTCCCCTACCTCACTTTCCACTATCATCTGAAAAAAAAAGGGCAATCTGTACCCACAAAAAAATTATGCCCCATACATAGCTGCCCATCTCACACACATGTCCGCTGGACATGTAAACTGATAATTACAATTGACAGTACAACATACTTTGTTGTCGCCACCCCACTCCCAGGGGTGGAAGTATCCAAAATCAAGTCAAAATGCATTGCATATGCACAGCTGTTGCTGTTAAAGAAATGGGCAGCTATGGACCTTCCCTATACCCGTCCTGCACATCCCGAGCTTGTTTTCCTACTGTCTTTCCCTCTTTGTGCCCCCTTTTTCACCACTTTCCTGTCTCCCCATTTTCATTTCTTTCAAAGAAATTAGTGAGGGGGTTAGCGGGAGTAAGCACTTTTAAGCAGTAGTAAATGGGTTTAAGCGAGTGTGCGCATGTGTGCGCTAAGCTTAGCATCGCTAAGCGTCGTGCAAACCCACGCAAACCCACTTGCAACTGCTTAAAAGTGCCTTAGTCACTCTATGTCAGGGTCCTTGTTCTGCTCAGCAGCAAAATAAAACACCTCTGTCAGTCTCGAACCCCAGACCTTGGACACACTAGACTGCATGAATTACCACTAAGCCACAGCAGATATACAAATAACTTGGTTCTGAAATAAATATATCATGCATTACAATGAGGGAATGTAAATGGAAATTAGGAATGGTATAACACAAACCCTTTTCTGTGTGTTTTTACCAGCAGTGGTTGTGGAATTGCATGACATGACTGTGAAAGGGGAACCAGCCATCCTAGCAGGGAATAATGTTACAGTAGTACCTTACAAACAACACACAGTATCAGACCAGGATAAACACTGGCCACAGGAATACAGTGCAATAACCACATTTGTATGGCAGTTAATTGTGTAAGTGAGAAAAATGTACATACTCCCATGTATTCTGTGTTAGCATTTGGAGGGGTGCGTACATGTCTATACTGAGATGTGTGTACTGGAAGCAGCAACATGCAGGTATGAGTACAGCATGCACATAACCGGCTACAACCCTAGCATCAGATAAGAGACATATACCAACCTCAGACTGATACAACGGTGTCCAGAGCAAACAAGAATGGGCCCCACCTTTGAAATCTGAAAGGGCTATGCCTACCTAACCTAGCATGTTATAGCAGTGGGCTGCAATCACAGTGAGTAATGCAATCACCAAACAGCAGGCTGCATGCAATTACTGAATGGTGGGCAGCAATTGGTGCAGAGGCTATCACATGCACAAGTGCAGATACCTATAAATGCAGGCTGTACCTGCAGTCCACACGTGCAATTATATCATTGCAGGTGTCGTGAGACAGAGAGTGAGAGAGAGAGAGACAGAAACAGAGACCAAAGCTGAAATAGAGGGCAAAAACCCAAATCAAACCAGCTAAAAAAAAAGCCGAAGGTGAAATCGAGGGCAAATACCCAAATCAAACCAGCCAAAAACAAAACAAAAAAAACCCCAGAAAGTGAAATAGAGGGCAAATACCCAAATCAAACCAGTCAAAAAAGAAAAAAAGACCGAAGGTGAAATAGAGGGCAAATACCCAAATTAAACCAGCCCAAAAAAAAAAAAAAATAGAAGGTGAAATAGAGGGCAAATACCCAAAACAAACCAGACCAAAAAAAAATACAAAACCGTAACACACGGAGCAGGTAAATACAAATGTAAGGTATGTAACTCAAATGTATGTGTTGGCATGTTGTAGATGTTCCTGAAGAGTACTCCACACACTGCAAATCATCCATGTGTGGCAGCAATATGTATCTATCTGTATCTGCACATGTGCATAGGGCAAGGGACATACTGCAACTGTTAGTGAAGGGTGGACAGCTATCTGTCAGTGAATGTTGATATGTGCATATATCCATGTAGGTTGTGGTTTGTGGCCTAGAAGACAGCATGCAGTGCGATGGAGTGGCCTTAGGTCAACTGGTGCCCTAGGCAAAAGGGCCCCACGGTGCCCCTACCACACTTCCTGGTGCCCCCCATCCTTGTGTCTACATAAATAGTGGAAAAGCACCCCTGCTAGAGCGGCGCCCTAGGTGGCCTCCCAGTCGGCCTATGCCTAAGGCCAGCTATGGTAGTGTTGATATATGTCATGTGGTAGTTAAATGCTGTGGGACAGATTTGTCAGATCTGATGTGTTACAGACAGTGAGGCCTGCTAATGCTACAAGGGCTGAGGACACCCACATGCATTCTGCACAACACTGTGCAATGAAATCACATACCTTTACATCCCACAACTGTCGCGTAAGTGAGATCCCCACCATGAAAGGTGGACTGTACATGTGCCTATATGTACATCCATGTGTACAGCAATGGATGTGTACATGTATGTGTATAGATAGGCATATATACAATATATATATATATATATATATATATATATATATATATATATATATATATATATATATATATATATATATATATATATATATATATATATATATATATATATATATATATATATATATATATACATATAGAGTTAGTGAGAGAGAGAGACACAGAGACATGGGGTCATATGTACCACAACAGGTGTGTGGTGAACAAGACATCGACTGTAGACAAGTGTTGATACTGCAGTGCCGTTCCACCTTCCCAAAACAGTGTACCCATTAACTAACACATAGGCAGAGATCTACCTAACAGTGAAGGTGTGATAAGGGAACATGGGACACAGGTGGACAGTAGCCTCCACTGTGATGAAGACAGTGCCACACTACACCTGTAATCTGTCTGTGTGGTATGTGTCATGATAACAGGTGTGTCATCTATGGAAGTATAAGGTACGGTTCCCCTCTACTCATCACAATGCCCTGTGTGGTATGTACTTCACATGACAACTACACCAGGTGAACAGGCCACAGACAGACCTCCCAAAGGGTAATACTGTCCGCAAACAGATGCCCTATGCAGACTGACTCACAAAACCACAACTGCACTGTATTGCATACTGGCCACACAGAGGTGACCTCTGCCGGACATACAGAGGTATGTCACACCCATAGCTGGGTGACAACCACCATGGCAACATATCACAACCCCTCAGGGTTACACGCTCTAGGGCCCTAAACCTTGTCAGCTCAATAAACAGCACATGCTGGAGGGATATGTTCCCATCCAGACATATGCCATATACCGGAATAGACCACATAGCAATAGCAAACAAGGCTTCACCTTAGCAGTTGTTATAAATACCCCTGAAGATTGTGTGGGAGATTGTTTATACACCCCAGGAAACACCTCTGTGGTTCAAGTTGGCAGGGGCAAGTGAAATCAAAGTACATGTATGTCAAAGGCCAGGGTAGCATATGGCTAGGCTGCCATAGGCCCTAGGGCCAATAGCATATCACCTACCTATGACAATATGCACTCACACATGTACTTAATGCAATAGTTGCTATGTGAGGTTGAATGAGTGTAACGCTGAATGTGTGCAAGGTGTGTAAATGTGTGATAGCTTAGTGTGATGTTGTATCTGACATGGTAGTGCCTAACCTAGCTGTGAGGACAGCAACTGATATGTAATGTACTGTTAGGCAGACATAGTAGTACGGCATATGATGTGACGTAGTTCTCCATTGATGAATGTGGTGTCTCATTGTAGGCTAAAGCAATACATGTATACTTAGTGACTGGTACTGCAGGTGAATCCATCACAAATATGAACTGTAGTACTACTTGAAGCTGTAGGGCTAAACAGCACAGTATGGTGTGCATTCACATTGCTTGGAAACACTGTCATGTGTGTTTCCTGTAGTCTGCACAGAGGACAGACTGCAGGCATAAGGGTGTGTAAGTAGTGGTACACAGCACCATATGGTACACAGGTACTGCTCATCTGTGTTGGTATACAGTGGTGCATTGTATGTTTGCCTGATGTGTGTGTGATTATGCCTGTACAATGGCTGAAATCATATGTGTGTTACAGGGTTGACGTGTGCATCCAGCACCATCTATAGTCTGTTACAGCAGTATGCCACCTATAGTAACAACTGGACACATCTGTTAGGCAGGGCTATGGCATCAATAAATAGGATGTTTGAGTGGTACTACTGTACCTGTACTTCACATCCATTGCAATGGATAACATCTCTGTTCGTGCATTGGTGTGATATACACCCCTGTCTTGAGGTTGTGCAATGTGTCACAAACAGTGTGTCGGGTACTGTTATATAGTGGTGTGATATATAGAGTCTGCCAGGCAGTATTAGTTAGTTGTGGCCTGAGAACCAATAAGTGTTCGTGAATGTGTGTAACCACTGACAGACAATAGGATGGTATATATATCAGTAAAGTGATATCTGTGGGTAAAGGTGTAAAGTGTGCCACAGGACACTCTCACACAAATTGTTCATATCTTTTTCAGCCAGACTGCCCACCAACGTAATCCAGCTTACACTGCAGAAGAGGAAGAGGTGAGAGTCAACAGCCTTTTGCAGCAGTACACCAATCTGTTCTCCAGAACCAGCCAGCACCAGCAGGAGCGGACTGCACTGTGGCAGGAGCTTGTTAGTCGGGTAAATGACATAGGCATGCATAACCGGACATATGAGCAGGTACGCCATCACTGCAGTGATGTAATTAGGCAAGTCCAGTGGTGTGCGTCTGATATCCATAGACAGTAGCTTGCCACAGGTGGTGGGGTGGCCATACATACCCCCTCACCAGAGCGGAGGAGTTGCTCCTAAGCATGGTAGCTCCTGGACAACAGCTACGGCAACCTCTGACATGTGTTGTAATGGAGGCCGGAGCCACCCAGCACATCCACCTGGAGCAGGCAGGTAATATGCCCTATCTGTAGACTACAGTTAACTGTATTGTTAGAATTTGTGTACGTGAGATATGTACTGTGTGTTGTGCAATACAGATAGTTTGTATAATATCCCTACACCTGTGACTGTTGACTGTTGTTGTACTGCAGTTTAGCATATCCACTGTAGCAATGCCACAGTTGTGGCCACGGATGAACCCTCTCATATTCTCGTAGGTCCCTCTGGTGTGACGGCAGGGCAGCCAATCCATGCTGGTGAGTGTGTTATACCTGCAATGTTGGTAATGAAATATGCATGTCATAGGTGAGGTGTAGGACATGTACACATAACACACCTATGCATAATACATGCCGTGCATGTTTGCTGTGAGATGTTGCACAGCTCAGTAATGTCAGTAGCTTCCTCAATGACATGTAATACACAGAGCATGACACACAGTTGTGGCAACCCCGTACTGCACATTGGATAGGCATAGTTGCAACACCTGTACACAACATAAGACATTTATCACATGCAGTACACAAAGTCATGCTACATATGGCATAACCACACACCTGCTGTAAGGTCATATGTCAGTATCCCACATGTCATCCACACACACATGATGTACCTCAGGGGTAGAGGCCTATCATGGGGCTGTGCAACAGTCTTCAACACATAACACAGTCATGTTAGGCAATGCTCCTTACTGGGCACCTCATGCACCCATGTACAAAGTGGCTGTGTAATAGTGAATGTGTCCACAGCACTGCAGTTCAGGTACAGCATGCTAGGCGGTGGTCTGTCACACAGTAGTAGCCGTGAGTGACCACAAGATGCATGATGATGATGATGATGGTACATGGTACTACACCCCATCCAGTTACAGTGATCACAGTACTACACATAGCAGTCATTGCTGTGCACCTCATTGTTCTGTGTGTGCAAACATATATACCTATACACACCATGCAAAGCATGCTGTGTGTGTGCTTACATATGCTAGTATACACATTTTGCACAACAGCCGCCATCTGTACAAAGTGTCACATATATGTCCTGGAATGCTATTGGGTGTATAGGTCACATGACACACATTGGGTATGTGTGGTGTTACATGTTGCAGTCGTGTAGCATGCCATGTCATGGCGGGCAACAACATATCTGCAATATATCCCACTGTGCAATGTCCATGTCATGCATTGGGATTCCTTCACATCTACATGCACCACTCATCCCATGTCTGTACATTGCATGCATTTGCTACACCTGTGCCCACTATTATGTGATATGGACAAAGACACTGTCATCACGCATGTCAATCTATGTGTCACACAGATTAAACATGCAGCCATGGTATGTATACCATTGAGTGATGGTGCACATGACATTACAGAGCAGATAAAACTTGCACAACAATGCAGTGTCCTTGTACACATTGTGTTCCAGGGTGTAGCGAATCACTGCACAACTACACACATGCATCAAAGCCATGTATAATGTCATTAGAAAGGGCTGTCTACACTTGCACTGCATGGTGTTGTGCAACACATGGTCTGCCTGCTGACACATGTATGGTGACTGTTTGCCTTGAGATACTGTCACCCACCATCACCCACTATTGTGTATGTGTTGGATTGCTGGTGTGTGTGTGTGTGTGTGTGTGTGTGTGTGTGTATGTGCTGTGGTGAGCAGTGTATTTCTGTGCATGTGTGCATGTGTTCATGTGTGCATGTGTGCATGTGTTCATGTGTTCATGTGTGCATGTGTTCATGTGTTCATGTTCATGTGTTCATGTGTGCATGTGTGCATGTGTGCATGTGTTCATGTGTGCATGTGTGCATGTGTGCATGTGTTCATGTGCTCATCTGTTTATGTGGTCATGTGTGCATGTGTGCATGTGTTCATTGTTCATGTGTACATGTGTGCTAACATCATGTACAGATTGTAAAATGTGTTTCCTGTCTTCCTTCCACAGGTGCTGTGTTAGGCGTGGCTGAGTGTAACAGGGAACCTGATGTCACCGCCACTAATAATGGAGATGATGAGACATGTATTGTGGCACAAGAAGGTCTGACAGAATCTGTCATTGGTCTACCAATCGACAGTACACAGCGGTCAACCCCATCTATGCGCACACTCATACTGCCAATACATCCCCGTCACCAATGGCCGTAGCTGAGGGACAGCATACAGTTGGCATTGACCAGGTGAATGTGGTACCTATGGCACGTGCATCCCCTCATAGCAGACATAGCCGGATTACTGGAACGGTACCACATAGGCGGATGTCCAGGGGTTCTCGGGGAGCACCACTGGTTGTACTGCCCCTGGCAGACGTGCCGCCGGAGGTGTTACAACCTCAAGTATGTTCCAGGCTGTAATGCAGGCACATGCATGTATGGAACAGTACACCCGACAGGAAGTAAGGGCGCAGAGGGCTCATTACGCTGCTATCAATGACAGCATCTGTGACCTTGCCGGTGCCATCCGGAATTACACCGAGGTCATTGATAGCCATTGGAGGGAAACATTAGATGTCCTCCACAATGTGTTAGCCATAAGCCAGGACCATGCGGGAAGGATGAGAGGCTGACACGGACCCATGCCAGCAACAGCATCAGCTGCCATTCATCATGAACGGACCACAGATCACAGCCACTCCCGTAGTGGCAGTACCAGCCCCAGCAATGCTGGCGCTGGCCTGTCCATTGGCCGTCCTACTAGACCCCATGCACGTGGCACTGGCCAGTCCCAGCAGGGACATGGGTCCAGTCATCATACCTCTGCTTCTGATGATATCACCCAGTCAAGGTTGGTACCTGATACTGCCCGTAGCACCCCTGCTAGGCACAGGTACAGTGTCCATGGTTGGAGACAGTGATCTGTATGGCCTAGCAGGTACAGTCTGTGGCTGTCCCACAACTGCTCGTATATGGCAGCCTCATGGTGGAGTTGTGTGCATGCAGACACACACACATTTACCATACAACTAGGGCTCACACATACACACACACATTACATCAACATTGGGCCATGCAGTACTGTTGTCCCTCACACACACACACACACACACACACACACACACACACACACACACACACACACACACACACACACACACACACACACACAGACATGGTGATTGGATGGGTCAATGTCGGGCTCTGGCAAACCTACATCACACCCTGTGCATATAATGACACCTGTGCCACCTCCTGTCATCTGTCACATTGATGCAGAAATAGGCTAACATGGTTCTGATGCACAGGGTGACATAATAGCAGTGTAGCAATAGTAGCAAGTTGCCAACAGGAATGTGTACTGTTATCCTTGTAGGTATATCTGAGCAGGCATTATGCATCACAGCTCTGATAGTCATTGTAGCATTGTTTACACCAGTGTTAGGTCTGATTATGTATTGTCCACCCATGTGCCACTTGGATGAAGTGTACAGTGTTGACAGCATGTATTAGTGAGTGGAAGTACGTGTGTGATGTGTGTATTACAAATTAGCAGGTGTACATCTGTGAACATGGTGTGTGCGCACTGTCTGCATGTACGTGCATAGTGGACACGTGGGATGTGCAACATACCCTGTTCTACACATTAACATCTCATGGTATCTTTCGATGGCCAGTATGCATTCTACTACAGATATGTACTAACATGGGTACACATGTGTGTATGACATGGGTTGGCACTATGCTGTGGTTGATACCGTTGATATCTGTCAATGATCTGCAGTCTGGCAGTATACACCACCTGAACAGCATGACTATAACCAATCATTGGATGATGTCCTGACAAATGACTGACAGTTGTAGGGAACCCAGTAACAGTTGGATCCTTCCAGTACTATACTATGACAGTAACCAGTGGTATTGACCGCCACATGTTCCTGGGACCACACCTGTGTGGCATAAAGCCCTCTTCAGTACATGCAAACATACTAGGGATATGTCCATCCACATCAGGTAATGCATGCATTGGCCTACACTGCATTCCCCAGATGGGACGTATATCCTACACAAGGGTATCATACAGACAGATACCTGTTGTCCAATACATGCTGTATAGCAGTATGCTGTCTATGGCATAGTCATCCACATTTACTATACATACTATCCCAACAGTACCACATAGGTGGTAGCCCTGAACATGTATGTTGGGTACCACTGTGTACAGACAGACACGTGTTATATCATCTGTCCCTTGGTATCCACATATCCATAGGTATTGTGGGGTCCCTTGGTGTTTCACATAACACATTAGGGGCCTGCATGCATATCCAAAGGGCTGGTGCACACCTATCAGGACTGTCCATTATTGCCAGTCATTGTTGTGTATGAACATGTCTGACATATACCCCAGCAATTACCCTCACTCACAGTACTCTACAGTACATGTCATGGATGTGTGTGGCAGGGGTGCCCTTGGCCACGGGTCACTACATTGGCCGGTCTTGATGCAGACATACATATGTGGCCTATGATCTGAGAAGCAGCGGCACAATCTGTCGAAGGTTACAAATGTATTCATGTAGTATGCAGGCTTCACACCTATGTACTGATTGAGGTCACATGTACACAAATCTATTTGACACGCAGATACCTGATGTGTGCAATGCATTTACTGTTTGAAACATATGTCATACCATAGTAAAAGCAAAACCCACACTGCATTGACCACCTGTGGCACACACACACACACACACACACACACACACACACACACACACACACACACACACACACACACACACACACACACACACAGTGTTTGCAGGACTGAAACCCCTACCTGATAATGTTATGACATTAGTGAGACACGCATGAACACGATGCACTATTTGCTTTACTGGGTGCATTCATTTCAAAGCTCTATTTATAGGATGCTGACATTATCACACTTGGCAAATAGGAATTCACCACTCCTCATGTGTTTCCACAGTCTCCAAAAAAGCCACTTCTCTCAAAGGCAGTTTTAACACACACACATTCATAGGATTCAAACCCCTACCTAGCTATGTTATGCTTTACTGTGTGGTTGCTATTCACATGCTATGTTTGTAGGTTGCTGACATCAGACTGGACATGGTTATGTGTGTGCAGGTAGTGTTATGCAATCCCACAAATGAACCTAGTCGGTCAGCAGGTGTGAACATCTTGAACAGGAATACACAATTCATACCTGGTGTGATCTGTCTGTGGACATATTATCATTCCTTCATATGACAATACATATTCATGCATGGATTGTAGGTTTTGTGGATACCACATGTGTCTGTGATGTTGGTAAAGGGCTATTCAAAGTCTATGTGGGACCTGTGTTGCTCCTGTCAGTGATGTTTATCCTGGGTGGCTGCCTTGCAAGATATCTAGCAGGTTTGGGGAACATGATGTGCTCATTAACATACCACAGACATTTGTGTTGTGTGTTTGTCGGTTTACAATATCTCTGTTCCTGACTGCAGTCATGATGGACTCCATGGACTAGCATTTTGGACTTTGTAGGCTTATAGGAATATAGTTCCCATGGTGTGTTGTGCACCTACACTTGTGGGCTGTGCCACATGTTGCTGTAACACATTCAACGGTGTAAGATCCTGTAGAGAGTGTGAGGCTCAACAGACTGTTCGGGTGCAGTGTCTCTTTTTCCTGTCGTTCACTTATGACACATATGGGGAAAGCTTGTCATCCACGTGATGGGATTCATTTGGCATTGTGGGGACAAGTTTACACATTCTACATGTGATATCTCCTGGTATGATGTTAGGGCCTTTTGTCACTGGGAGGTGGGCATGTATGTATGGGCCTGTCTGACAGGATGTTGACATTGTCAGTCAGGTACAGTTGACCCTGACTCAGGACATATATGACTGTACATCGATATTTCTCACCTAGCCAAAGGAGGTGTAATGTTTCTGTCTGTACTCCTTTGCAGATTATCCTTCCACAGCAACAACAAACCTGAACACTAAAACCCTGTTATACTCTTTTACACACTTGACATACTACTGATCCTTTGTGATCAGTCCACAGTGTATGTCATCATCATATCCTGGCATGTCCAAAGGTCGGTTTTGTGTATACTCTCCAGTCCAGCTGGTGCATATTGGAATTCTGACGCATAGTTACAACTGCCTTATGTACACAGGTAACACTGTCCTCCTAACAAGAAACTCAGATATCTGTGAGAGGTGCAACTGTATAGACAGACAGAAGGCTGACCTTTCCCAAGCCATGACTTGTACAGTCTATCGGGTGGTGAAGGTAACCACAAACACCACAAATACAGTCACACATGCACCTATGACAACAGCAAACCATATACACTGACACACAATTACATACTTGGAGCATCTAAATGTACTCTGCCTAAGCAGTTGAGACATCCAAAGCAGAAACACAAACAACTGCTAACACACAACCATATACACATATCATCACATAGTTCACAAAGTCATTGTGCCACACAGTCACTGCCCTTAGGCCTACACAACACACCTCATACAACTGTATTAGGTGAGTGTAATTGTCGGTCACACTGACATCCCACTCACCAGGCTGAACAAGGTGAAGGTCACTTTGTGCTGTGTGTCGGGTGCCAGGATATGCCACATGACACATGCACTGTTTTTAGTCCACTGCAAGTACAACTATGGCTCCATCATTGTGCATTCCTGTGTGTAGACCCTCAGACGTTCCTACCTGGACTACATGACAAGAGACATAGAGGGGCTCTGTGATCATGCAGGCCAGGACAGTATGACCCTCAGTTTTAACAGTTGCTTAACATATTGTTGTCATTCACAGGGGATCCAGTGTCTGTCAGCCTGGGATTACATGCTCAACATGCCATGTACATTTGCTATGTACGCCATGCAACTGTCACCCCTAGGCTTTCACAGACTGCCTTAGGCTCTTGACACACACATAGTGGCTGTTTGAAGCGAGGTTCAGATGACATAACCACACCCATATATATTATAGGGTACAGGAAACGGAGAGTGATGGTGCTCAATAACTGATGTCTAACCCTCAGATTGCATGCAATCAGGACTCACATCAGTATGGAATCTGTTGATATATGTGCAGTAACAAACATCTGGTTCAGGCTCACAAATGCACAGCAGCACAACATGTTTTACATCATACCATGGTTTTCAGACACAGGACTCGGTCTGGAGAACAACAATAGGGGGGGATTCCATATACATCATTCATGCACACACCTCCAGGTTGGTAGCAGTACACAAAGCATTGGGGAACGTACATGTGCAACTGAGAGTGGTCAAAACTGCATTACAGTTTGTAGACTGTTACAGACCACACTTCCAAACATGGGCACAACAGTCGTTATTCCTGGGAACACTGGGGAATGTGAAGGTCTCACCAAACACCATTATATTGTGTGACTTCAAATACACAAACATTGACTGGGTATACTACTCAAGCAGTGACACCCTTGAACAACAGTTGCTAAGATTGTTACACTCAAATGCTAGGGCAGACCTGGTCACCACACCCACAGGAGGTTATACATGTGGTACCTGATCATCACACACATGGAGACTCTATGTTCCACAACAGAGGTATACCTGTAATTGTTAAGGTCGGAACATACAGTCATCTCACTAGACATACATATCCCATACACACACACATCCTATGTGATTTCAGTGACATACTTCTCATGAGCAAACATCACACTTGTACAAACTGAGGTAGTATCCCTCAATGACCCTGGGACAGTGTTAATTACAGACAACTACATACTTTACAAGCACATTCTATGGACAACTACTGGAATTCATGGATCATGCTATCCCAGATAACTACAAGACTCACTCCTCCAAAGGCAGGGGACATGTCTACTGGACCACAGCCATTACTGAGCTGTACATGGACAGGAGGAGTCTACTACATTATGGAGCGCAATCACAATCTGGTAGGCATCTCTGATCAGTACTATGGTATTGCTACGATCAGTTGTTGATTCATCTAAGGCCCACTTCTAATGGACACTTGCTACAGACACTGTGGACAATCACAAGGCCTTATTTAGTTATGTCAGGGACCTGTGTGGGAACTCACAGATATGCTGTGAGTTACTGCATAATTGCAAATGATACAGTGAACCCACTGACATTGCGAACATCCTGGACAACAGGTTCAGTGGGAATGTTTCCCCACCATCCCCCCTGTAGTGCACATGTCCATCACAACACGGTGTAGCCTCCCTGACATCACAGTTGAACATGTGTGTGCTGCCCTCTCCATAGCAGACAACACAGCATCATTGGGACCAGATAGTGTCCCAGACCGTGGCATACACGAGATTCATGACAAACTTTACACTCACATTATGTCACTGTTCAATATCACAGTTACTACAGGATGTGTACCCATGGAATGGCATACAGCTATGGTGTACCCGCTACACAGTGCTGGTGCCACAAGGGACCCTGGACGTTATCACAATATATGCCTAACTATCATGGTCTGCTATGCTATGGAGTGTATCATCATGGAACACATACACATACACATTGTGAACCTACAGACACTGGATCCTACATAATTTGGTGTTGTTGTAGGCATATCTTGCCTCTTGCAGATGTTTGATGTCTTTAAACAGTTTACAGGTCCACAGAAGTACACAGGGTTGAACACACAGCCTACCTGGAGCTCGCACAACACTTCTACATAATACCCCACTTGGCCTTTACACATTAGATCACCGGATTCAATATCTACACATCACAATCTGGATTGCTAACTGGATCATGGATAGCACACATATGGTTAGTATTGCAGGTGCCATGTCTGACTATACACCAGTTACACATGGCATCCCACAGGGCTCAGTCCTGGGACCTCTCTTGTTCTGTATATATTTCTGATACCTACTGGCTAACACAGGGGGAATATGGATGACCATGTTTGCAGATGGCTGCAAACTGTGTGCCATATTCAACTCCACAGCTGGCACAGGCATCCTCAGAAAGGGTCTCACAGAGATGGCTGATTGGTGCCAGAGCCATGGCCTATAGCTACCTTACTTTAGATGCATAGTCATCACCTTTGGTAGTAACATCGTGCACACACATTACCACATAGGTGATGATACATCATGTACAGTGTGTGTGGTTTGTGATTTGTGGACATGAATACTTAGTACTCTTGCCTATTTCATTCACGTTGCCAATGTTGTTGGACACACCTTCTATTTAGGCAACCTTATCCCAATCAGTTTTACATCCAGATCAGGTGGGGTCATTGTGACCCTGTAGTTATCTGGCACATGTTTGGATACAATGGCCCATTTCAGATGTACCTTACCCAACACCTGCAGCAACTGGGCTGTACACAGATTTACATACCAAGTGGATCTAGGGACTCACACAGATGGTATGCACAGTTTGGCTATGGTGACCCCAGCTCTCCTCAGTTGCTTACTGCCTACTTGGATGCAGTCTGTGCCTTTTCTTTGATGCCATGTCCATCACAGCATTGATGGACAGGCTCCACATGAGGATATCAAAGTCCCTTACAGCTACATGCTCCAGGGACAGGTACATGAGCAATGATGTTAATAGGACATGCTGGAGGGGCATATTACCATCACAGAGGCTCCACTCACTCGGGAATGTGATCACAGTACCACATATGCACAGGCCCACGCTGAACACCTACAGGTGACATCTTCACAGGTGGACAGGTGATCGTATGTTTAGCCCTGGGATATGTTATGGGTCCTTGCTAGACACAGGTGGAATGAAATGAACATATGTGGGATATCTTGTGTGACCTACTATTGACAAGCACAGTCTACTGATCTAGCATGATTGCAGACTACAAACACACTGTGCCTAGGCTTCTACATACCCTAAGGCAGATAGCCTAGTGTCAACCTCTGAACCTATGCTAATGTTCAGGATGCACATTGTTCAGTGATGGTACTGATTGCAGGTTTTGTTTCTTCTTTGCTTTACCACTTCCTATGAACAACCTAGGTTTCTGCATAACATATTTGATTGTGACAGTATTTCACTATTTTATATTGTGTCTGTTGTCATATCACTGTGTGCACATGTTGGATTGGTGAATAGTGCGAGGTTCCTGGGTTGACATTTGCAACTGTGGGATATGTGTGGCCCACTTCTGTACTCAAACTTTACCTAAGTGTGTGAGCATGCCCAGTTCAGACTTTCAGTGTTTTGTTGCCTGACATTTGTCTCATAGTTTCAAGTGTGTGAGCATGCCCAGTGTGACCTTGCAGTATGTTGCTGTCTGAGGTCCACTACATTTGTTGATGTGTGTGAACATTAACAATATTAACATTTATACTATATGTGTGTTGAATATCAGGTTCTATTATTACTGCAGGCCTCACCTTTGTGTCTTGACTCAACAGGGATTATGCTGTGCATGCAGGGTTTCCATTAGATACTTAGCATTGACTTATCAACATTTTTTCATGCAAGCTGACCATTGACATACTGTCATGGTTTAGTGGTTCTGTTCTCTGACTATAGTGCATTGTATCCTGGGCTCGAGGACTGTTACTGCTTCATATTTTCATACATAGCAGAACAGACTGCTTCAAGAAAAGTGCAGCAAATATGAACCTGTTAACCTGCTTTTGATGAACTATACCCATATTTGACCAGACCTGCACAACATTGCTCAATGTTGGCCAACATTGCTGGACAGTGCACAATATTGCTGAACATTGCCTGTAGTTGTGCTACTTAGTGGGTGCAATTTTGTTCACATATACTAAATAGTGGTGAGAGCTGTTTAGCAGTGCTTTATATTGCTTAACACATAGCAATCATGCCTCAGGTGGTGCTGCAGGGCTGCCTATGTTGGATGCACATTTTACACTCCCTATACATGTTTGTTTATAGGTAGTGTCAAGGTAGGCATTGCTTTTACTATATGTGCGAGTCAGAGAGAGTTATCATTTCCAGGGTTCCTACTGAGCCAGTGTATATGCTATGTGCTGCCTCTTTGCCAAGGCCAAAGCATACTGGGCATGCCTCCTTCTGCCTACTGGGGCAGGCTCAGGTTGTTCCTCCTCCGAGTCACGCTCTGCCTGTGATGGCCTTGGCAATGGTGGTGGGCTGTTGTGCCCGGCCCTATACTGCTCCTGCTGCAGCTGTTTTCGCAGGATCATATCGTGTAGCATAGCACATACCATGACTATTTGAGTCCATGTAGTTGGTGAGTACTGCAAGGCTCCACCAGATGTGTCCAGGCACCGGAACCGTGACTTGACCAGCCCAAACACACACTCGATTATATTTCATGTTTGTGTGTGCCTCATTATGGCATTCCTGTTCAGGTGTGTGTGTATATCTGATGGGTGTCATCAGCCACGGCTCAAGTGCATATCCAGCATCCCCCACTAGGTGACCATGAGGGATGTCCCCATTGGCAAATGTCTGGTACAGCTGTGTCAGATGCCAGATATGGGAGTCATGGTAGCTTCCAGGGCAGCCAGCACACACATTCATTATTATGCCCTGGGCATCACACACGACCTGGCAGTTGATGGAGGGGTAACCCTTGTGGTTATAGTAGACCCTACCCCGCTCACCGGCTGGTGCTTTGATGCGAATGTGCGTGCAGTCTATTGCACCCACTATCTCAGGGTATTCTGCTATTTGCTGTAAGTGACGCATATTGCTGGCTAATACCTCACGGGAATTGGGGAAATATACATGATCACCGACATGTGCTGCCATGGCATTCAGGAACTGGTGCAGTACCCTAGATGCTGATGCCTGTGAAATCCCCATCATATCGCCAGTTGGTCTCTGGAAGGTACCTGTTGCTAATATTCTTAGGCCAACACATACCTTTGTTTCCACTGGGATGGGTTCCCCTCTGTTGGTTCTGTGAGTGAGGCGTGGCCTGCACAGCTCAACAATTTGCTGCAGGAGCTGTCTGTCCACTCTATAGCGCTCCACTATCTCCAGCTCATGTAGCCCCTGGTAGGTTACCCTGGGTCTGTACACTCTTCTCCGTCTCCTCACTGTGGGTTGCTCAGCAGTATTTGCATTGTCACCACCCTCAGCATGTTGCATATGTCGCCTTATGACAGCAATGGCAGCCCCTAACATTTCTTTGTCTCAGTAAAGCTTTTTCAGTTTTCACTTCTATTAGCTTACTGCAGTGTTGCAGTGTGCCTGAGAAAAACATACTGGAATGTTTTTTGCTGAGTTTTAAGTGCTGGGCTGGGATGGGCTAGTGTACTGCCTGTGTAATTGGCTGATTCTGATTGTTTTCACCTGCTATCTCTGCTAGTACTCCCTGGTTAACTTCCTACTATTTGTTGTGCTTCTTTTCTCTGACGTCTCGGCCAAAGCCTTCAAGGAGTATCTCCTTGAAGGCTTTGGCCGAGACGTCAGAGAAAAGAGTTTTATAATAAACCTTTTGGTGGAATTCTGTGGCTGTTGTTTTTCTACATTGTGTTCCTGTGTTCTGGTTTTTTTATATTTGTTGTGCTTCCTTTTCCCTTTCTGTTTCCTCAGGGGGGCAGCGCCGTGCACACAAGCGCAAACACGTGCACACCAGCTCACATACAGGCACACATGCTTACACGGACTGAAACTTGCATATTCTTGTTAAAACACGTGCACACTGGTGCAAATGCACTTACAACTGTTTACACAGCCTTACATATGCTTACTAAGCCTACACGCAAGCACACACGCTTAAACGCACACAGTCTTACTCTGGTTTACTGATGTGCACACGCGTGCATGCACGCTCAACAAGAAACTTTGGTGTTATCCCCAGCATACACCTTCGATTTCTTGACTTTACCTGGCCTACCTGTTGACACACCTCTTTCACTATTATGTAAATGTAAGCTGACACATGTCACTCTGCTCCAATGAGATGCACTCCTTTCAAACATACCCCCCTCGTGATGTCACCTATTTTCTACTCTGTTACTCCCCTTATCCTACTCCTACACTCCACTGACTGTTCTCATTTGCTATGTAAACTTGCGATTCACTATCATAACTCTCATTTGCATAGGATTGCCTACTAATTCTTAGTTACATCTCTTAGACTGAGCTTCCCCCCTTAGCAACCTCTACTCGGTGGCTATATTGTCTTTAGCCTACCATTCCCTTGCATTGTAAATTAATTTTACCTATGAAATCCACATTTGTGGATCTTAATTATTAATTTTCTGCTTTTTAGGGTGCAGCACATTTGAGCGGCACTGTGCTATGGTTAAACCCCAGAGATCGGGATTAAAAAAAAAGTTAGTTTTTTTATAATTTGCATCACTTCCCACTGGCAATGGCCATATTTCTGGCCATTGGCATGCTTCCTCCTGTAAATGCATGCTTTTTTTACTGCTGACATGGCTCCGTTTTGCTATTTGCAGAACCGTACTCAGTTATCAACTGAGTACATTTCTGTAGATAACACTACTCCTACTTGGACAGGTTCGGGTTTCCTGGATCGCAAATTTACCTCATTTGCATGGCTTTTGCCTGCAATTGAGGTCATTTGCATATTTCAGCCCTGTCCGTGTAGGACTAGTTTAGAGAGCTCAGTTGCAAGCACCTGCCGGCTGTTCCTGGATCGTTCGGCGGACATGTTGGCTTGCTGGAGTCTTACTCTACTCATAAGACTCCGTGCAAGCCTTCGTGAATCTGGCCCAATGTATGCAAACAGAGGCTTAGTCATTCAGTGTTAGCCAATATGTATATTAGATTAACTTAGGCTACTGGGTTATATCATATTTAGTGGCTATAGTCATAGGCTGGAGCTGCAAGTCCATATATAAGTCTTGATTCCTGATATTGTAGCATGGAACTGTATTATAATGGCTTGCAATTCAAAGAATGAGTAACTATATACAGTCTTTACAAAATTAAGTGAAAGAAAGAAGAGGTAATGAGGGTGGGGTATAAGGGGAGGAATTTGGAAGATTATTATTTTACTTGAAATAGCTATGATTTGATGAACTATAATTGGCCAACAAAATAATGAAGGAAGCATATGCCAAGAAATTGTAGTTACAGAATATTTTTTCATACTTAGCGACTCAGACTCAAGGCTGAGACCATGTTCTACAAGCTAGGTTTGACTCTTCCCAGTTGACACCTCCTTTCCTTGATATTGTGTGACACTGGTGTTACCATGTGTAAGTAAAGAGGGTTTGAAGGCAAAGTTCTTCACTTGGGGATGCAAGGTGGCTTGTCCCCCAGCAAAAAAAAAAAAAAAAATCACAAAATAATTTAATGTTGGTTGTGTCTTTCAGCTTCTCCTGGTTAGGGGTCACCATAGCAGAACTCCAGTCCGCTAATGATTGGCAGATAGATTTTTACATGCCAAGTTGCCAGCCCTGATGCACAACCTTCAACGAAAGTATGCCTATTCACACGTCTCCACGAAGAAGACGCTCTAACTGAGCATCGAACTGGACAGCGTCTTATTGTGAGGTGACAACGCTACCGCAGCACCACCACCACAGTCCACAAAATAATTTAATAAATGTGCTTAAAAACGAAAATTTTATTGACGGTTTTTGTGGGCACATTTTTTAACATTCAGTTTGTTAATGAGGATTTCTGTTTTGTGAACTCATAGTGTTTCCATTCAAGTTTATATTATTAAAAATATAATGTTATTTTTGATGAATTGATTAGATATGCATAGGACTCAGGAAGGCAATGATCAGATCATTTTTGGAGAAAAATAACATTCTCTTTTCTCAGTATAGAGAAAGTTTTAAGATGTTGATCTGAATTTAGTGCAGAACTGAATACATTTTAGGATGTAAGGTAAAGATTTCCAGATAGTTGGGGAAATTAAGAAAAGATGTGGCCAGCAATATGTAGTTTGTCTTGTGGTCTTTGCAGTGGAGGTCCCAACAGGATAAAGGACTTATGGTGATAGTTTAAACATCTGGATATAAGTGACTGAGTAGAAAGAGGAAAAGACATATAATATTCCCTTCACACTACCAGCATCACTTATCACTTTCTACTTCCAGGTGGCCTGCTTTGACCTTCTCTATGGACTAGAGACCATCACATTCATTACTTGACCAGGTCA
The DNA here is from genome assembly GCF_019279795.1 of Protopterus annectens. Lineage (NCBI taxonomy): Eukaryota > Metazoa > Chordata > Ceratodontiformes > Protopteridae > Protopterus > Protopterus annectens. Next base: position 1,835,334,375 of record NC_056743.1, on the reverse strand, counting down.
GTCTCTCTATGGCCAATTCATTCCTTGAATTCCTTGATTGAGATGAATTCATTCCCAAGAAGCAGGAGAAAGCTAGAAGTTAGGAAGTGAGGCATCCCATAGTACTGTGGGTCCCACTACCTTTATGAAAAACAAAAAAACAAAAAAGTACCGAAGCTAACACAGCTGAACGTAAAACAATAAACTGTAATGCACAGAAAAGAGAGTAAGCACTTTCACAGTGTGCTCTCACCGCTTCATCAGACTGTCTTGTTTGTTTTTCTTAGTAGTTACTTGTTACTGTACCAATCTATTTTTATTCTCAGCATACTTTTCCCACTACCTTTATCCTAACTCCTCTGTGCCCACTGAATGGTGCACAGTGACGGTTATCCCACTCCACAAAATGGGAGCCACCACGGACCCTGGGAACTAACGCTCCATTAGCCTGACGAGCCTGGTCTTCAAGGCCATGGAACGTATCATCATGGAACTTATAAACAAAGACATTGGTAATCTCCAAACGCTGGACCCCACCCAGTTCGGGTTTGTAAAAGGCAGATCATGTCTCCTAAACCTGATAGACTTCTTTGAAGCAGTCACCAAAGCTGTAGATGAGGGTAAGGTGGTTCACACAGCCTATCTAGATCTTGCCAAGGCTTTCAACACCATCCCCCACTCTGGAATCATGGATAAACTTCCTAAACTAGGTATAAATCCCTATGTCACAAGATGGGTTGCCAACTGGCTCACTGACAGAACCCACACTGTGAAAGTAGCAGACTCCAAATCCGACTTCAGACCAGTAACAAGTGGAGTATCACAGGGTTCAGTCCTGGGTCCTCTCCTGTTTGGTACAAACTATGAGCCATAACTGAAACTCCTAACGATGTGGACATCTTACAAAAGGGCCTCACTGAGACAGATGCCTGGTGTCAAAGCCATGGCCTCAAGCTCAGTGCTAAAAAGTGCATTGTCATCCCCTTTGGTAAAAACTCTGTACCTTTGACTACCACATAGGCAGTAGTCTATTTAACACTGAAAGTGTGATGAGACCTTGGGACACAGTAGTCTCTTCTTTAATACTCACATCACCACAGTGGTCAGAAAATCCTTCTACATGGCACACCTCATCACAAAAGGTTTCTCAACAAGAAAAAAAGAGGTCATTGTTTCCCTCTACTCGTCACTCATTAGACCCTGTTTGGTATGTACCTCACAAGACATCTACAACAACTGGAAAGGCTGCAGAAATACCTCACAAAGAGGATTACTGGCCTCAAACAGATGCTCTACGCAGACCGTCTCAAAAATCTCCAGCTTTATTCCGTCGCATATCGCCTATTCAGAGGCGATCTCTGCCTAACATACAAAGCTATGTCAGACCCAGAGCTGTTGGACATGCTCCACTTAAAGAAATCCCAATCCCTCTGAGCTATACGCTCTAGGGACCTAAACCTTGTCATCACAATAAGCAGAACTGCTGGAGGGATAGATTCCTGTCAAAGAGACTTCCCATAATCTGGAACAGACTACCTATCTATGCCAAACAGAACTCCTCATTGGCACTCTTCAAGAAAAATCTTGATGATTGGATAGGAAATAGGAAATTTACCCTGGGGATCACTTCCATGGCTCTGCTCGACAGGGACACAGGAAAATAATTTTCTTGGGTGGTGAAAGCCAGGGTACTTTTTTGGCTAGGCTTATATAGGCCTTAGGGCCAACAGCCTAGTACCTACCTATGAAGCTATGAACCTATGGCAGGTACTTCATGTACTGCTGTTCTAGGCACATTCTATGCATTTTTCTGCATGCAGATGGTTGCCTTCCTGATTTACTTGCAGCAACAGCTGCTGCTGATGTTCCCAAATAATCTTGCAGGGACCAAAAGTGCAACAAGACATTCTATTTTCCTCTCCACCCTCATGGACAGATGACCTATCATCACCTGCTTATTCCATTCTCTCTACTTCAGTCCTTATAGCACCTAAACAGCTAATCTAACTCAGGTCATAAGGACAAGAGCTTTGAGTCTATATATGACAGCTTCTAGACATAGCTGACATCTTTGTTTTTTAGATAGCTATACTGATTTGACTAGTGTAAGACAGATCTGTTCCATTTTGGGAGATGGGACAATAAATCTGAATATATATTTGCTAACTGCCTATAGGTTAGATAGGTCTCATTTGTCTCAGGGGAATAATGGATATGGTGCCTTCTAAGCTGGTTTGGAAGATCCATTTTCCAGACACATTTGTGTTTCTGGTGAATCAAAGTATGAAATGTTTCTGTACCAAAATATTAGTTCAATAATTTTGGCTTGTATTAGTGTTAATATTGTTCTTAAAATCTAACTTTTGGACATGCTTTTTCTAACATGAATTAGAAAAAAATAGGTATTTTTCTAGTTCCTTTTGGATTACTGTCTGAGAGTAGCTAGATCTATTTAGAAATGTATCTTTCATTTATAGAATGATAGGCAGTTGTGACAGTTCACTGAGAAGATTACTAATAAAGTAGTTTATTAATAAAAAAGTACAGTTGTGTACACTTACCATAAATGTAGATGTTCGAGTGTATTCACTGTTGCAGTCATTACATTTGGGTAATCTGCTGGCAGGTTGCCCTCATTCGGCCTGATTAACAAAGTCTTGGGTCATGCGTCGGTTGCTGTCCCTTCTTCCATGACGTCAGGTCGTCAGGGGTATAAAACATGCAGCTGACGCCATTACATCAGTTTTTCTTGCCCCAGATGTCAGGTGCCCCCCCCAAATGGGGAGCAAATAAAATTAAAAACACAAAAAATATACCTCTAACCCAAAAGCAAATACACCAAAAGGGCTTTTAAGCATATTAAAAGAAAGTAGAGGTATAGCCAGAGAAAAATAGGGGGCTGGAGGGAGGGTAACCAGGACTGCAACAGTGAATACACTCAAACATCTACATTTATGGTAAGTATACACAATTGTACTATGTTCTTCGTGTTTTACTGTTGCAGTCATTACATTTGGGTAGATTCCCAAAGCTATGGTTGGGTGGAGGGAATTATACAGCATTAGGACCAGCTATAAGGCCCTGCAGGACAGCAGTGGAAAAGTCAGCCCTGGATTTAGAGAAAAGTGGTAAATGGTAATGTTTACTGAAAGTATGAACTGAGATCCAGGTAGCAGCTTCTGAGAAAGGCTGTTGAAGTAGATGCAGCCCTAGTGGAATGGGATCTGATCCCCTGGGGAATAAGTTTTCCATGGTGCTTATAGCAGAAACAAATACAATGGCTTATCCATTTGGAAATGCTTGCTTTGAAATAGCCTTTCCCTCTGCCCTGCAGCAAATGCTACCAGCAGTTGTTCAAATTTTCTTTGAGATTTAGTCCTGTTTAAGTAAAATCTAAGTTGCCTGTGTACATCCAATGAATGCAGAATCTGCTCCCCCTTGTTCTGTGGATTGGGAAAGAAAGTTGGCAAATGAATTGTCTGATTAAGAGCCACACTGGATACCACCTTAGGCATGAAGGATGGGTTGGTTCTTAGAGATACCCTGCTGCATGAAAAATGATGAAAGGCTCCACTGCCATAAGAGCCTGTAATTCAGAAATCCTTCTTGCTGAAGTGACTGTTAAAAGGAAAGCCATTTTCCAGGAGAAAAATTTTAAGTCAGCAGTTGCAGCTGGCTCATATGGAGGGAGAGTGAGTTTCTCCAATACAAAATTAAGGTCCCAGGCAGGGGTTGGAGCTCTTCTGGGTGGTCTTAATTTTTTGGCCCCTCTAAGATACTGCTTTAGCAGTGGTTGAGAGAAGAGGGGAGGTTCTGTGTTGTAATGAGCTGAAATGGCTGAGGCATGGATTTTTATGGAAGAAAAGGACAGGCCCTTGTGAAGCATCTCAGTTAAGTATTGTAAAATCTGAGGAATGTAGGGCACTGCTGTGCTTATCCCATGAGATTGATTCCAGGCACAGAATCTTTTCCATTTTGTCAGCATAAGATTTTCTAGTACTAGGTCTTCTCGCCTCCAAAATGACATCCATCACAGGTTTGCTGAGGGATGCTAAGGGTGAATTTAGGTGATTAGCCAAGCTGCAAGATTCAAAGTTTGGAGATGAGTGTGCAGAGTTTGGTTGTTCTGCTGAGACAGTAAGTAAGGTGTCTGAGGCAGGTGCCATGGTGGAAGGTGTGACACACTGCACAGGAGTGGGTACCAGTGTTGGTGAGGCCAGTTTGGAGCAATCAAAATCATTCTTGGTTTGTCCTGTTTGACTTTTAGTAGAACTTTGGAGAGCAGAGGCAGAGGGGGAAAGGCATAGACTGATAGGTTTTTTCAGATGAAGGACAGAGCATCCACTTTCCAGGCTTTTTTGTGATGAGTTCTTGTGCAAAATTTGTCCAACTGATAGTTCTGGGGTGAGGCAAGAAGATCTATGTCTGGGCTCCCCCATTTGGTGTCAACATGTTGAAAATCCGTGGTTCCAGTTTCCATTTGCGTGGGTCCATCAGATTTCTGCTTAGATCGTCTGCCAGAGTGTTTAGCTTTCCTGGCAGGAATTGAGCTTGTAGTTGTACTTGACAGGTCAAGGCTGTGTTCCACAATGCCATGGCTAGTCTGCAAAGGGGGTAGGAGTGTGTACCCCCATGCTTGTTTATGTACCACATAACTGTGGTGTTGTCCGTCTTTATCAGTAATTGTCCTGGATGAAGGTAGTCCTTGAAGGCTGTCAGTGCATTCTGTACAGCTAGCATTTCTTTTTGATTTATGTGAAGGTGCATTTGATTTGGGCTCCATTTTCCCTGAATGCACTTCCCTGCCAGATGAGCACCCCATGCATAGTCTGATGCATCTGTAGTTAGGGTTTGGGCAGCAGAGGGTGGTGTGAATGGCAGCCCCTTGTCTAGTGGCAGGCCTCTGCCCACCATAGGAACTCAAGGTGCAGGCAAGGTATGATAGGAATCATTGTTTCCAGGCTGTGACAATGCTGACTCCATAGACTTTTTAAATACCACTGAAGTTTCCTCATATGCAGTCTTGCATATGGAATTAGAAGAATGCAGGAGGCCATGAACCACAAGGCTTGCAGTATTTGCCTTGCAGAAAGCAGGGTTTTTGTGGCCACCTGTTTGAAGTAAGTCACCAAATGAATTTGCTTCTCTGGAATAAGGAAAGCCATTTGGGCAGTTGTATTCAAGCTTGCACCCAGGAATGTAATTTTTTGAAAGGGTACCAGTTGTGATTTCTTTTCGGTTATAGTGCACCCTAGACAATTTAGAACCCTTTTTACAAACGCCAGATGTTTTAGAAGAATGTCCTTGTTTTCTGCCTGAATTAGACAATCGTCCAGGTATGGGTATATTTGAATATTTCTTTGCCTGCAAAATGCAATTACTGGAGCCAGGCACTTTGTAAAGACCCTGGGCACAGTAGATAAGCCAAAGGGCAGTGCAGAGAACTGGTAATGCAAGAAGCCTGCTTTGAAGCGGAGGTATCTTCTGCAAGATTCCCTGATTGGGATATGCAGGTAAGCCTCTTTTAAATCTAGAGTTGCCAACCAGGCATCTTTGCCTAGCATAGGAGGTAACTGGTGAAGAGTCAGCATCTTGAATTTTGGGATGTCCAGAAAGGTGTTTAGAGTCAATAAGTCCAGAATTGGACACCAAGATTTGTCTTTTCTGGGTACCAGGAAAAGTCTTGAATATAAACCTTGTCCCTTTTCCTCTTCTGGTACTAGTTGAATAGCCCCCATGCTCATGAGGGAAAGTACTTGTTTCTGGGCCTCTGCCCACTGATTTGGGGGCAGGTCTGGCCATCTGTTTGGAATTGGTAACGTATGGAAATGAAATCTGTATCCCTGGGATACTATATTTAAAACCCATTTGTCCTGGGTTATAAGTTGCCAGTTTTTTGCATAACGAGTCAGTTTTCCCCCCAAAGGGGTGGCTAAAAGGTAAGTGCTTGGTAAGTGTAAAGGGAAGTCATTGAGACTGCTTACCTTGTCTTGTTGTTTCCAGATTTGGAAGAGGAGGCACCCCATTGTTTTGTTCTGAAAGTCCCTTGGGACTGAAACCTGGAGCCTTTGGAATGTCTGGGTTTGACTTGAGTGGCTCTGGAAGGAACTGGAAAGGACCATTTCTTAGTAGGCCAGTGTCTACTAAATCGTGGAGGCTGTACTTGTAAGAAATCTTTCACAGTTTGCATAGATTTAGCTTTATCTTCCATTTTTTTTAGAACTTCTTCAGCCTTATTACCAAAGAGATGGTCCTGTTGTAAAGGAGCGTCTAACAATTTTGCTTTAACATGATCAGGCAGATTTTGATCTTTGAGCCAAGCATGCCTTCTTAGCACAGACCCAGTTACAGCAGCCCTGCAAGAGGCCTCCAAGGAGTCAAAACTACATTGCAAAGTATGTTTTCCAACTTGTTCAGCTGAATGCAATAAATCCTGTAAATTTTTATTTTCCATACAGTCAGAAATCAACATAATTTTCTGTTTAAGCAGTCCCACGATATGCTGCTGATATTTTAGCATATGAAATTGACAGTTTAAAGCCCTGATTGCCAGGGTTGCAGAAGTGTAAACCTTCTTACCCCATCTATCGAGCGCCCTGGAATCTCTATCAGAAGGGGTGGGATTTTTAGCAGTAGAAGCCTTAATGCCCTTGGGAACCTGAGAAATGGTTTCAGGATCTGCAACAGGTTTTTTGAATAGGAATTTGTGGGTGTCAGGAACCCCGTAGTACCTGTCTGGCTTACAAGGAGCCGGAGGCAAAGAATCAGGAGCCATACTAGATTCTGAAAAAACATCATCAACAATGTCTAGAACAGGAGGTATAGCCAAAGGACTATGCTGAGGAAGAAGAAGAAAATCCCTAAGTCTCTTTTTAGATTCAGAAAAATCCTGACTTTCCCAGTGGAAATGTTCCCTTAAGGTATGTAAAGTTTCCCCAAAAGAAAAATCCTCAGGGGGAGAAGCAGAAGGAATGGAATCTTCTGCATCAGAGTCCTCATAAGTAGGTATAGACAATTCCTGTTCATTAGAAGAGTCAGAAGAAATGGAATCCTGTTCAGAAGATTCATAATCAATATCTTGCCTAGGCCTCTTAGAATGGGGGGGGGGGGTTGACTACCCCTGATCAGAGTAATTAAATCTTCAGCCATTTTGATCATTTGTTTTTTAGGCATAGAGGCCTGCACATGTGGCCCAGGCATCTGTTTTTTAGGCATAGGTTGAGATTATGGCCTTAGTTTTGAAGATGGCATCGTTCTAATATACAAATCTGTAGGCCTGAAAGCATCCTCAGAAGCCGGTGCCTGCACAGCGGCTCCGGATCCATCCAAGGTAGAGACATCCGCGGGGTCCATAATTGAAGCATATCGTGGCATACCGGACTCTGAATGGGTCTCAGTAGAGGCCTGCGAATCAGAACTAGGGGGTATCAGGGGCTGCAGAAGCACCTCAATGAATACCGGCAAACTGGCGACTGGCTTAGGAGAAGCATCGTCGGCAGTTTTGGACCTCAACGGCCTGTCTCTGTCTTTTTCTTTGCATTTTTTAGGTATTACGGTAGTTGGATTGCTAACCGATGACATTTCTAGATAATTAAAGCATGAGCCAAAATATTTAGAAGCAAAAATGTACCGATGTTTGATAGTGCGTTGATTAAATAAAGCACAGAACCGACAGCAAGGTACATTGTGGTCAGGGCCTAGGCAAGAAATACAGTACAAATGAAAATCCTTATGAGGTATTTGCTTCCCACAAGTAATGCAGTTAACTTTTACTGACATCGGTAAGGAGCAGGAAAAAGTTTCCCCTACGGGGTACTTAGCTTTTTAGTTGAAGACTTCGGATCTGAAACTCAAAAATGAAAATTTCAGGAGTTGGCCGACCGAAACTTGCAAACTGCTTCTGCTTTGGGCACCGCACGGCAAGAAAGACTGATGTAATGGCGTCGGCTGCATGTTTTATACCCCTGATGACCTGATGTCATGGAAGAAGGGACAGCAACCGATGCAGGACCCAAGACTTTGTTATTCAGGCTGACTGAGGGCAACCTGCCAGCAGATTACACAAATGTAATGACTACAACAGTGAAACACGAAGAACATCTGAAAAGACAAAGTTAGAGTAAACCACTAGAGAGTGAGGCATTGAGTGAGAGTTCCTCCTGTTATTACACAGAGGGACACGTTAAGAGATATGACCTTTAAACCATTCACGAGCTTTACAACTTATTCTTGAATCAGTAAAAGTGCTAAAAGCTAGGTTATGTTTGATCAGATTTAGGGCTTTTCTTAGGATATTGAATCCTAACCAGTCTGGTTGCTTTTGCAAGCATTCCAGAGAAGGTCATCTGTTAAAAAGGCAGTGCCTTATATTACTATTCACCAGGCAAGATCCATGCCAGTAACTCGACTGTAATCTGAGTTTCTGTTCATAGGAAACAAGTTTTTAAAGTCTTAAGACTGGTTACGAAGAAAATAAGTTAGTGATCATTGAGGGAAGGTTCAAAGATTTTAACATCAGCTATGTGATTTGGGAAGTTATTTATAGTGAGACACATAAGTCAGCGATTGCTGTTTTCATATTTGGTGTTGTTGAACTATATGATATTTGTGAGAGAATTTGTTCAGTGAGGAAATAAATTATTTTTATGTCTAAAGGGGCATTTAAAATTGATATTACAGTCTCTTAGTATACTGACAATTTTTTATGGGTCTGATGGTTAAAGTTGACAGTGGACAGTCTTTCTGAATTTGTCTGAATAGGCAGGGTCAGGAAGGGGGGGCAATAGTGCAGTGGATAGTGGTTGAAGAAATGACTCTACTTTTTATGATAAGCCATTTGTGACTGTGGTAGTTGGTGATTGCTACTTGGGCTATCACGTCTATTTTTACAGAGGTTTTATAAAGCAAAAGAGTTAACACCTATGTTTGTTCTGCCCGGATGAGAAATGAATACATTTATACCCATAGAAATAATACCTACTGTTAAGGGTATCTTCGTCTAACAATGTTTCCATAGTTTCTAACTTTTCAGTCGGACAGAAGTCAGGGAATGTGTCTACTTGTTCTAGCTTACTGTTCATATTGCCTCCATTTAGGAGTGTGGGTTCAAACAGATGGAAGCCTGGCTTAATGTCTGGTAGATAAGCTGTTGTTCATGGTAGACCTAGACAGTGAGGCAGGAGGTGCAGAAACAAGCTCAATGTTGCTTTTTAGACATAGAATATAAAGCTGAGGGGTTAACTTTATGAAAAATTAGTTTGGATGAGACTGAGTGTCACTGGGCCAACAAAAATAAGAATGGAAGAGTAGAAAGTACTAAAAATATTAACATGGAAGGAAATAAGTGCCGAGCAGCAACATATGAAAGGAAAAGGACAGACTGACATGGATACAAAAGTACAGAAGATGGATTGACCACTCACAACCTGTGTACCCCATTATTAAACAGGGTTCAAGTGGAAAAGTGGAAAATGGATATGCTAACAATATGATGAGTGGTACTGATAGAACCCATGCTGGTAATGCATAGGGTTATTAAGTGTTAAAACCCACATAACTGCCCTACACAATTCAGAAACATCCCCCAAATATAAAGAAATGTTGGACTATTCCACTGTGTATCTGGAACTGGTCAGGAATGGAGTTTGCATGCAAATGAAAGTGGCTCACTCTTCTATGATTCACAGAGCAAAAGCAATGTCTTTTGGCTTTTCCCAGTTAGGGGTCACCTCCTTGGACCACTGGTCCACAGACCGATTGACAGTGGAGTTTTTACGGTGTCGAGTTGCCAGCCCAGCACCCAACCTTCAGAGAAGGCATACACACACACACACACACACACACACACACACACACACACACACACACACACACACACACACACACACACACACACAAACACACACGCGAGCACGCCCACATCTTGCATGTATTTAAAAGTCACACAACTGCAGGGAGGACATGTAGACTCCACATAGAAGGTGGTTCAGCCAAGACTTGAACTGGAGAACCTCTTGCTGTGAGGTGACAATGCTAACTGCTGCACCAGTGTGTCACAGAACCCTCAACTATAAAGTAAGGGCTTCCTCCAGTGATTGTATTTTATGGACCAGCAGGGCTGAACTCTCCAAAGCAAAACATGCAGTAAAGCAAGTGATTGCCCTGTAAATCTGGTGTGTTGATCAGCACAGCATAGCTGTGTAACATCTTCCATTATTAACAATGCAAAAACTAAATGAAGGGAGACACAGTAATATTACCTTACATAACTCATTCCCTCCAGTACAGCTCTTTTGGGTGTGTTCTTTTAACTCCCGGTGGGTGTGGTTTGAACCTTTAAAAAAAATGAAGTTATCACCTTACAGTTCAAATAAATATTCATATCTCTGGAACCTTAAGTGTTGCTAGTAAACTGTAAAAGGCCAACTATTCAGAATAAATTAATCTTTACTTTGCTGGCATTCATTCAGTTTGATGCTTTAAAATGGATTTTATAAACCAGAATAAAGGCAGTGAATATTAATTCTGTAATGTTGTATAAACAGATCATGATATCTCAGTAACCATTTAAGCAAGACACATACTGCCAGCAATATTTTCTTCATATAACTGTGAGCTTCCATATGAGGTTATGCAGTTCTGCCTGTGCTACCTGAATGTGAGATATTTAGAGAAGTACGGAAACTATTACAATACAAATGAACAGTTCATACCTCTCAACCTCTTAGTGCAAGAAATCGGGACAAAGCCTGACAAAATGGAAAGACAAAGACCAAAAAACTAGGGACAGATTTTAAATGTTGCTCTTATAAACTTAGAAAGTTGCTAGAGTAACAGGGTTTGTTTTTGACACACATTTTCTGAAAGATTTAAAGTCAGAAACTCAAATGTATGTCACTATTTAGAGACTTCCGTCCTCCGATCATCACAGTGATTTGCCAGAAAACCACAAATTTTATGAGGAGCAGACCTTAAATGTGAGTCAAAAATCTGGACATTCTGTGAAAATCTAGACAGTTGAGAGGTATGAATATTATACAAATAATATTCAATATCTCTTTAGCTGCATTAGATAGAGGTCAAATATCAATACAGTTGTGTTTGTCATCGTGTATGCTTTAAAATGACATCTTCTGATGCTTTGTATATAGCATGGCTTTGGAATTATTAATGCAAATGTGAACAAGCAATATTTGACTCCTAGAGGTGTCAGTAGGAGGTAATTACAGAAATGCCTGGAGGCGCACTTGGCTATAATGAGATAAGTCATCTGTCCTGGCTTCAGTACTACATGGTCACAGTAAAGGACATCCTATCCATACTGCAGCTCAGCAGTGATGCTTAAACTCATTTGCTGTAATGATATGCATCTCAGGACAACTCGTCATGCATTAGTAATGAAACAGATAGTTTTATTAATTCCATCGTGTCATGTTTGTGGAGCAGCCCTCAGTTGCACAATGACCGGTTATCTCATCTGGGATGTTTTATTTCCCAATATGTTCTCTTCTTGCTGCTTTCTTCAACCACATGACCAGTAGTACTTCTTTTTGTACTGACAACATGAAGACAATATTTATTTCACACGTGATTATTTTTCCAAAAGTAGTAATATCAGATTTTTAATTATGATGCTAGCACTGCCTTAGAAAATACAACTACCTCCTCATGTTGAGAGTAACCTATACACCTGTGAACTGTGTAGTCATTATAGTAGCTGATCAATACATTTTACCACTGCATGTTGGCTGACTGGAATGCAGAATACAGCTAGATAGATAAAAATATAGCAAAAGCATCATTCATAATATCACTCCCTCTTAGTTATGTTGTTAATTTTTGTGGTCACCATGATAACTTGTACAAATCCATGCAACAGCCATGTGACTAGATAAAGATATGATTTACATGACTAATAACTCACATTTAACATTGGCAGGCAGGCAGGCAGGAAAGGACATTCTCACCAGTGTCCCTACATGGCTTAGGTGAGCAACTGATGCAGCCAGTGAGAAGATGTGGTCAGCTGATATTAGTCAGCCATGTCTCATAATATAAATATGTCAGCTATGTCAGTAAAAGTACCTGAACAAGAAGCAACCCCCCCCCCCGTAAATTAATACAGCAGACAAAGGAGACATATCTGGTGAGGAAGAAACCATGCTGGTCTTGTATTTAGCAAACAGGGAAAATGTCAGAAATTGAGTATTATGAAAAGAAGAATAGCAACATGACATATCTGTCCAGCTATCTATCTATCTATCTGTCTATCTATCTATCTATCTATCTATCTATCTATCTATCTATCTATCTATCTATCTATCTGTCTGTCTGTCTATCTGTCTGTCTATCTATCTATCTATCTATCTATCTATCTATCTATCTGTCTGTCTGTCTATCTATCTATCTATCTATCTATTTATCTATCTGTCTGTCTGTCTATCTATCTATCTATCTATCTATCTATCTATCTATCTATCTATCTATCTATCTATCTATCCATCTGCCTATCTATCTATCTCTATATATAAATATATGTAGATTGATAGATAGATATGCATTTATATAGAGAGATAGATATAGATGTATGCGTGTGTGTGTGTGTGTGTGTGTGTGTGTGTGTGTTTGCAGAAAGAATCACCATCATAAAACTCAAGTCTCATTTGTTCTATTAGCAGTGTATCATACAAATGTACAAACTCTAACATATTAATGTATAATAATATTTATTTTATATAAAGAAATCACAATCCTTTTGAAGTAATAATTTACTGTGTATTACCAGGTGTATACTATGAGCTGTGGCTGCATCTCACATCTAAAAATTCTTCATAGAGTGTCACTCATGAACAATATTGTACAATAACTTTCATGAAAACATCATCATGAGAAATATATGCTTCTATATAGATAACAAATAATATGGTATGGCCCAAGCAAGAGAGAGGATTTGTGACATACTTGATTTGCGTTTTCTAATTCATTACTCTACATTAGCCCTTCATTCATTAACCTTCCCTCAGGAAATATCAACTATAACTCCCCCTGTTATTAATAGGGAACAGGTCCTTAATGGTCTCTCTAAGACCAAGGACACTGCATCAATGGGCCCAGACAATATCCCAGGATACCTTCTTAATAACATGAACGATGAACTATCAGGGCCTCTGGAATTACTATTTAACTGTAGCCTCCAAACAGGCTTCATGCCTCATGAATGGAGAAACACAACAGTCATCCCTCTGCACAATGGTGAGCCATCTACAGACCCTGGAAACTACAGACCCATAAGTATCACTAGTCTTATTTGTAAAGTCATGGAACGAATTATCATGGAGATGATCAATAGAGATATAGTAAACCTCCAGACACTGAACCCAACCCAGTTTGGTTTCGTCAAGGGCAGATCATGCCTACTCAACCTGGAGGAATTCTTTGAGAAGGTCCCCAAAGCAATGGATGAGGGCAAAATCATTCACACTGCCTACCTTGACCTGGCCAAGGCATTTGCCACAGTATCCCACTCGGGCATTGTTGAAAAACTCAGGAGGTTAGGTACAAATCCGTATGTCACCCAGTTGATAGCCAAATGGTTCACAGACAGAACCCGGGAAGTTAGAATTGGAGAGTCCACCACTACAAAGAGGCCAGTCACAAGCTGAGTCCCTCAGGGATCAGTCCTTGGACCACTCCTTTTTGGCATTTAATTCTCAGAAGTCAAGGCCAATGTCAATGGTCTCTGGCTGACTAAATTTGCAGATTATTGAACATTAGGAGCTGTCATTGAATCTTACACTGACACAAATGTTCTCCAGGAGGGGCTGTCACAGACAAACAACTGCTGTCAGAGCCATGGACTAAAATTAAATGACAAGTAATTCATAATAGTATCCTTTGGGAAGTCATCCATCCCTGGTAACTATCATATTGACAACACACCCCTTAGAGCTGACCCAGTAGTCATTGACTTAGGGACACACATAGACAGTAATCTAGCCTTTGATCATCATGTGTCTACAGTGGTGAGGAAATCATTCTATGTTGTGCAACTTATAAACAAAGGTATGGCATCTAAGTCCAAGGAAGTCATTGTTCCACTGTATTTGGTAGTCATCAGACCCATCACTGAGTACAATGTCTCTTTGATATGTATCTAACCAGGCATATCCAACAATTGGAATGTCCACAGAGATTCCTCACAAAAAGAATACAGGGCATAAATAATATGTCCTATGCAGATTGCCTCAAGGCCCTATCCCTGTATTTTGTCTCCTGCAGGCTTTTGAGGGGGACAGCTATGCCTTGCATACAAGGCATTGTCAGACCCCACCCTGATGGACTTCCTGCATAGCCACAAAACCAACAGCACCAGAATCACCTGCTCTAAAGACTTAAAGGCTCTTGCCACCCCTATAGTGCCTTTTTTTAGGCAAGGTTCAAATGACAAATTCATCACCGTAACAGGTACAAGCAAACAAAATCTGAGGGTAATGCTACTCAATGCTAGAAGTCTAAACCTCAAAATGCACTCACTCAAGGCACTCCATAAAATGGAGAACATTGACATCTGTGCAGTGACAGAGACCTGGTTCAAAGCTCCAGAGAGCACCCCTGCATTACCAGGCTATAATTCATACCACACCTTTCGGCCACCAAACCCGGACCGAAACACTAAAGATGGAGGCGTGTCCATATTCATTAAGGATATCCACACCTCCAAGCTAGTTGCTCAGCATAATGCATCCGAGATTATCCAAGTTCAACTAAATCTGGGCAAAGCCGCAATCCAGATTGTAGCTTGCTACAGACCCTCCACCATGCCCCAGGATTCCCACTCCTCTTTTCTTGATACACTGGAAAATATTAGGGTACAACCCAACACTCTAAGAATGGGTGATTTCAACTACTCTACCATTAACTAGGAAAACTACTCATGTACCAACTCTTTTGCTCAACGTTTTCTGGACAACATCAATTCCAACGCCTTGGATCAACTTATCCACACCCCCACCAGGGGCAGCAATATCCTAGGCCTGGTCATCACCAACATGGGTGACTGGTGTTCCACACCAGAGGATAGCTCCTCGTTGGTCAGATCCGACCACAAGCTAATCACCCTAGACATCAACATCCCGCTCCCACCCCCCCCCCCATTAGGAAAACAACCATAAAAATGTCTCCAAAGCCAACTTCAGGCTTCTTAAGACAGAAGTGGCAAATGTCACAACACTCATGCAGATGGACAATAGAGGTACAACTGCTGAATCCTACACAAATGCACTTTATAAGCACTTACATGAGTGCATGGATCATGCTATCCCTAACAGTACCAAGATGCTATCCTCCAAAAAAGGAAGCCAATCTGGTGGTCCTATGCCATAAACAAACTCTACAACAGAAGAAAGAAACTGTTTCAAAAAAGAGTAAAATCCCACGATTGGAGGAACTCCCTGGTCAGCCTCAGTAAGAAGGTGAGATCCCTCATAAAATCCTCCAAAGCTAGTTATGAAAACAAAATCGCTACTGAGTCTAAAGACAACCACAAAGCATTCTATAGCTATGTCAAAAATCTCAATGGCAACACTCAGATCTGCTCTGAGTTACAGCACAAAGACACTAAATATACAGAACCAACTGATATTGCCAACATCCTGGCAGATAGGTTCAGTGCTAACTTTACCCCCCTCTCACCCCCTAAAGGGCCCATCTTTATACTGGAAGAATGCAAAGTTCCTGTAATCATGGCTGCACAGGTAAAAACCTCACTCTTCAAAGCCAAAAACACAGCATCCATGGGACCTGACAACATCCCAGACTGCCTTCTACACGAACTACAGAATGAACTTGCACCCCACCTAAGTACCATGTTCAATCATAGCCTCACCTCAGGCTTTGTGTCCAGTGAATGGTGCACTGCGATGGTTATCCCACTCCACAAAGGGGGGGGCACAACAGAACCCGGGAACTACCGCCCCATTAGCCTGACGAGCCTGGTCTGCAAGGCCATGGAATGTATCATCATGGAACTCATAAACAAAGACATTGGAGATCTGCAAACTCTGGACCTCACACATTTTGGGTTTGTAAAAGGCAGATCATGTCTCCTAAACCTGATAGACTTCTTTGAAGTAGTCACCAAAGCCATAGATGAGGGTAAGGGTTCAAACAGCCTATCTAGATCTCGCCAAGGCATTCAACACCATCCCCCATGCTGGAATTATACATAAACTCATTAAACTAGGTATAAATCCCTATGTCACAAGATGGGTTGCCAACTGGCTTGCTGACAGAACCCACACTGTGAAAATAGCAGACTCCAAATCAGACTTCAGACCAGTGACAAGTGGAGTACCACAGGGTTCAGTCCTGGGTCCTCTCCTGTTTGGTATCTACTTCTCTGAAGTACAGGCTAACACAGAAGGTCTTTGACTAACTAAATTCATAGATGACTGCAAACTAGGAACCATAACTGAAACTCCTAATGATGTGGACATCCTACAAAAGGTCCTCACTTAGACAGATTCCTGGTGTCAAAGCCATGGTCTCAAGCTCAATGCCAAAAAATGCATTGTCATCCCCTTTGGTAAAAACTCTGTACCCATGAACTACCACATAGGCGGTAGTCTACTTAACACCGAAAGTGTGATAAGAGACCTTGGGACACAGGTGGACCGTAGTCTCTCCTTTGATAATCACATCACCACAGTGGTCAGGAAATCCTTCTACATGGCACACCTCATCACAAAAGGTTTCTCATCCAGAAAAAAAGAGGTCATTGTTCCCCTCTACTCATCACTCATTAGACCCATTATAGAGTACAACACCCCTTTTGGTATGTACCTCAAAAGACATCTACAACAACTGGAAAGGCCGCAAAAATACCTCACAAAGAGGATAACTGGCCTCAAACAGATGCTCTACGCAGACCGTCTCAAAAACTCCAGCATTACTCCATCGCATTTCGCCTACTCAGAGGCAATCTCTGCCTAACATACAAAGCTATGTCAAACACAAAGCTGTTGGACATGCTCCACTTAAAGAAATCCCAATCCCTCCGAGCTACATGCTCTAGGGACCTAAACCTTGTCACCACAATAAACAGAACATGCTGGAGGGATAGATTCCTGTCCCAGAGACTTCCCATACTCTGGAACAGACTACCTATCTATGTCAAACAGAGCTCCTCATTAGCACTCTTCAAGAAAAATCTTGATGATTGGATGGGTAATAGGAAATTCACCCTGGGGATCACTTCTGTGGTTCTGCTTGACAGGGGCACAGGAAAATAATTTTCTTGGGTGGTGAAAACCAGGGTACCTTTTTGGCTAGGCTTGTATAGGCCCTAGGGCCAATAGCCTAGTACCTACCTATGAACCTATGAACCTATGAAACAAGCTCCCCATCCGTGTGAAGCAAAGTTCCTCCCTAACCCAGTTCAAGTGCAACATGGACAATTGGATGGGAAATTGGAAATTCATCCCTGGTTTGGCACGTATGTCTCTAATGGACACATGTAACCTGTAAATGGTTCATCTCCCATGCTTACACTTATCAAGGGTATCAGAACTTGCCAGAGATTTAGGATGCGTGGGACTGGCTAGGCTTAAAACAGCTTTTGTTGCCATTAGCTTAGTAAACACCTGTGAACCTATGAACCTATTACAGTTAGAAAAAAATATTTAATATACTGCTGTTTTATTGTGTTTATATTGTGTTTATATATTTTGCATTTGTATGATTATGTCATAAGATTTCAGCAGTTTAACAAAAGAAATATATTTTTCAAAATTCCTCTAGTGCGTGTGTGTGTGTGTGTGTGTGTGTGTGTGTGTGTGTGTGTGTGTGTGTGTGTGTGAAGCACGTGCTTACAAAATTATATATATATATTGTATATCATATATGAAGCATAATATGACCAAGAACATTATAGAACAAGACTGGGTTTTTATTTTCTTCTCAAATTACAGCTCTGTATTTATCTCATGATGGAATGAAACCTAGAAAATAAAGTAAAATGAGAAAATTAAAATCATGTGATAATAAAATACCATCTCACAATTTCACACTAATATTCTCATTGCACAACTTTCATTTTATTATTTATTTGAACATAAATGCACCTGTCCTATAATGACAAAAATTAAATTAAAGTGAATCACACTACATCAGTCTGACTTCATTCATATAGCAAAATATTTTTCCCTTGCAGAAATAAATTCTAAATAGCAATTTAGAATGACAACATTTACTGACTCCTTTTAAAAGAAATACAGTGAAATAATGGAACATTGTTATGGCAATACATTTTAAACTGAAAAGGGTTGATTATATTTGGGGGTAAAAAAAATCATTTTTTTAAAAAGGTTTACAAAATAATTGGAATGAATATAAAATGTGTTAAGTAAGTGCAAGTTCTCAGAAATTCAGTATTGTGTATACAAATAATCTATTTCCTCTTCTGTATATTTCAATAGTCAAAGTAATAAACTAAATAACGTATTTTGTGTATTGATAGCATATGATATTTGTCAGTTTGTTTATTTATTTACAGAACTGGAACTCTTTTCTCAATGGACCCATTTCAAGTTCTGCCAAGGAATATAGGAACAGAAGAGTGACACTAGACAAGCAATCACAAGGACAATAAAAGGCAGCCATATACACCTTTAAGCAGATACACTTTTAAAGTTTTCCCCACACTTTACAGGTACCTAATAGTGTTCATCTTTCAAATTAAGTAGGGCCGTACGTAAGATAACCCTGGTGTAAGAGAATTAAAAGAAGATACCACAGAAGTTCTTACATAGTATTTCATAACGGTGATTACAAAAGCTAAAAAAAAATAGCAAATGTCTATAAATGACAAATCTGTTATAGTATCATGTAATATAGTAAGAGCAACATATTTGCCTAAGTATAAAAAGACTTTCTGTGAAATTCATAGCCATTTAATTAAAAATAAGGACAGCGCGATCACTCACACCACTGAGAATACAAACATGCAAATACTGATTGGGTGCAAACATTCACCTTTATTAATTTTTCATGACATATTCCCAGGGAAGTATTAAAATAAATGTTACACATGCACACACACACACACACACACACACACACACACACACACACACACACACACACACACTAGCTTCATTCATGAGCTAAGTAAAATAAGTCACCTCAGGATCACAGTTTGAGGTATAACTTTCATTTTAAGAGCAAAAATGTACTTAAATTGGTTATGAGTGAAGGGAGGAGGAAAAAAGTTTGTAATACACAAAAATAAACATGACTAATGAGGTAAGCACATACCACTTCATCATTTATACCTTTCTGACCAGTATGCACAGCCACTTGCAAATATATGATGGGTATTCCTCATCCTTACTTATGGCCAGATTCGATAAAGCCTACATGGTCCATTTCTACACAGTAGCACACTGTTTTTGATTCAGTAGCCGGACATACACCGTGTGTAGCACCGCACAAGCAAGGTAAACACTGTGGCATGCCAATTACAGCATAAGTAGCTGAATTGCATGCTAATCAACCAATCCAACACAGTGGAGCTATTCAACAAGCTATAAAGTAACCATGTAGACTCAGTGCTGGTTTTCACTGCAAATTCCAAAACCTTTTGGAATGCAGCCACAGAAAGCAGTCTACATGTAAAGAATGTTAGGGGCTGCTGCTGCTTTAATTCATTTGTATATGCAACAGACTGAAGCCTATGCTGCTGCCATTGTCAACAGACCTAGGCCAAGAAGGAGAGGAGCTTTCAGGTCCCATTTAACTTTTCACAGCCTACATGATATGGAAATTGTAGAGCACTACAAGGTGCATAGGGATACAACACAGGACCTCTGCAACTTCTGTCTTCCTCAACTCAGAGCCAGGGCCAATTGAAGGGAACCCATCCTAGTGGAGACAAAGGTATGTGTAGCACTTAGAATCTTAGCTACAGGTACCTTTCAGAGAACAACAAGGGACATGTTGAGGGTGTCACAGGTATCATCATTCAGGATCCTCAATCAATTCCTGAATGCTATGCTCCAACATGCCAGTGACCACATATATTTTCCTCGCACTCCTGAGGACAGGTCCAGAAATGTGTAGGAGTTCTACTGTATAGCACACTAACCTGAAGTACTGGGTGCAATAGATTGCACCCATATAGAACTTAAGACTCCACCCAGGGAACAGGGTAGGGTGTACATAAACAGAAAGGGTTACAACTCTATTAACTGCCAAGTTATGTGTAATGCCAAGGGAATCATATTGAATGTGTGTTCTGGCAACCCTGACAGTTACCACGACTCACATATCGGGCACACCTCCCAACTGTACCAGATGTTCATTGTGGGAACATCCAACAGGGTCATTTACTGGGGGATGCAGGTCATGGCTGATGACACCCTTCAGAACTTCACACACACACACACACACACACACACACACACACACACACACACACACACACACACACACACACACACTGAAGAACACCATAATGAGGCATACCCTCAAACCAATAATATCATAGAGCATGTGCTTGGGCTGCTGAAGTTAAGGTTCTGGTGCCTAGATACATCTGGAGGAGCCCTGCAGTAAAATCCATGGACATGTACTAAAATATTCACAGTATGTGTCATGCAACACAACATCATCCTGAGAAAACAGCCTCAGTAGGCTCAACAAGGGGAATGAGCACAAGGTCACCACAGCCCCAGGTAGATGAGGAGCCAGAGGGGGAACCACCAGGTGCAGTGGGTGTAGGCAGACATAGGTTTTCTCAATATGCCCTAATTTTGGCTAAAAGACAATGCGTAGTACACTCACTGACCACCTAGGGGCCTAATGTATGTATATATATATATATATATATATATATATATATATATATATATATATATATATATATATAACTATTAAATAGATTTGTCTTCATTACATTTCAGCATATGCTGTATGTACCTGACAAAATGCAAGCATACTTTCTCAGGTTCATTAATCCTCTGTGCAGAAATATCCCAAAGTAATAGCCTCTTTTCTGTGTTCTCCACATAAACAAGTCTCCTCGCCTTCAGTTTCCCTAGCTACCTGGTTGCCTTGTTAAGGAGTAGATTCAGGGCTGTCAGCACACTGAAGATGCAAATGAGGTGTAAACTTATTAGAACTGCTGAATCACAAATTCTTGGATCCATGTAGGAGATGTAAACATAGTGCAGGTACTCCCTCAGTGTTTGTTTTTAATGGATTGCAACTTTGAATGATTACTGATTGGGAGAAGAAAAACACAACAGCACTGCAGGCTGCCTTACACCCAGTAGGTGCGTCAGGTTAGATTTACAAAGCATTACATGTAAAGTTGGAAATATAAGTAAGCAGCACACAATTCACAGATTGTGTTCAGTAACATTCAACCTGCCCTTCATTTCTTGGCAACTGCATATATTATTTCCAGTTAATATCCTCACACATTTTAAGGCCAATGGTACAGAATGGCTTACATGCTGCATGTCTCAAATTACTGGTCAGATAACTGAAGAATGACTGACAAACACAGAGAGGTAAGACAGAGCTGTATATTTGCAAGCAATAACCATAACAGGTTGTGTGATCACTAAATGCACTACATCTAAAAATAATATATGTACTAATAACAGCTGTATGGTTTCATATTACTGTAGAAGATGTTGCAGTTGGTTGTGTGCAGAATGATTTCAATTTTTGCTACAAAACTGAGTGTGTGGCAAAGAGGTATAAGCCACCCATCCTGTGTTCTGAAGGTTCATTGGAGTGAGAGTTCAAATCTAGAGCTCTGTAGACATATCTCATGAAAAACATTATTTTTAGTGTGTATGTTATAGATTTATTTTACTCATTTCAACTACTTGCCCCTTTTTTGTATTTTCCCTTTTCTGTCTTTGTTTTTTAATTTTTTTGTTGGTCAGTGTTTGCATGTCAGCACAAACATGGGAAATTGGGAAAATGAATATTGGGTTTGGTTGTACTTATTTTGTTTGTCAGAACAACTGGACCACCCAAAAACAGGCAGGAGCCAGACAGCTAAAAATAAAAACCAAAAACATTCTATTAAGTCTATTGGGCACCATGCAAACCCATTAAGTGGCATTCAGTGGTGGTTAACAGATATACCTTAACAATAATTAGTAAATTAGGGACAGTCAGGTAACTAGTCCTGTGGCAGCAGGTGTAACTGTAAAGCTAAAATACAGATGGTCTGGGTTCTAGTACAGGTTGTGCAAACCTTTTTTTTTTACTGTTGTGACATTGCAGTTTATAACAATGAACAGAAACATGGACAATGTTAGTTCAACTTTCTTGTGACAACAGGTCCTGGGTTCTAATATAAAATATAAAGGATATTCCATACACTTTTACTTTTGTTACACTGACATTTACAGTATATTAACTCGCACGTATAACACTTTAGATAGTGGAGCTGATATTAATTATATGTATGATGGATGAGACACTATTATTTTTGTCATATTAACCTTCAAATTGCAATTATTGTATTCTTCACTGCTTGGCACTGCTGATCTCCACTTACCATCGTGCAAACACTGGGCTGTGTGTACTCCAGTAAACCTGATAAACAGAATTAGCAGGAAAGCATCAGTCTCCATTGATCTAGGTCTGCTGGTAGACTTGGCTGGCGTTAGTGAGTATGGTGCCAAGTTTAGGGCACAGAGGTGGAGTGTCCAGGAGTCCAGGATATTTATTGGACTCCTAGTAAAGCACCACAGCCAAGGCTTCTGCAGGGGAGCTATTCTGACTCCCAGTGCAAGTCAGAGGCTTGGAATACTTTAGCCCAGTCTGTATCTAGTGTCACTGATATCCTGCGAACTGGAGAGCAATTTAGGTATCATTTTAATGACCTACAGAGGAGTAAGAGGGATACTCCAACCTTCAGTTGGAGGAATTTAGGACTGCAGACATTCCATGGCTGTGTAAGTATCGAATAAAGAGAGTACTTGTAAGACTTAGAAAGCTGAATATAGGAAAGACTGGTGTGCATAATGGTCTTCTATTCTGTTCTGTTTTTTCCCCAGCAGGCAGGGATTGTGAGTTCAATGTCTGGGACCACAGTGAGAGTTTGGAGAGACAGAGAGAAGTAAATGGTATGTATGCAGCAGAACAGAAGTGTTATTTTAGCATTAAAAGGTAAAGATAGCTTTTTGATATTTTATACAGTTGTATCAATTGAGCATTCATGTCCCAAATGCAAAAGCAAGTATACTTGCATTAGTCTGTAGTACAAATCCATTGTAAGAGTCAAATATTAGATTTTAATCAGAGGCTGTGGATTCAACTACCACAATACACAACTATACCATACTATTATTTCTTCAATAATATTTACATTAAATTAAAACCTCTATAGCAGTCACACAAATGCCCTGCTGTAAATTGTAATCTGTATAATTGGAACATGCATATGTGCAATAGATGCACATTTCCAGGATTGCTTGCAGCAATCTGTAGTATAGTGTGTATCTCTTAGTAGATATACTTAATTGTAAAACTTAAAATAATAGAGTTGTATAATTGTATTAATGCATTGTATGTTACATGTGATGGTACTAATCTTATTTCTTTTTTCTCTCACCCCAACTGTTATCTCTCCTTTTTCATTTTGTTTATTTTTGTTTTATTTTACTTTTAAAATTTATTTTTATTTTATTTTATTTTTTTCTTTTTCTTTTTATTGTGTCATCAAAATGTGTCCCTATCATCCATGTGTATCACATCACTAATTCTTCATAGCACAGTGGGATAAGCCAGCCCCAGTGGATCAACATGTTGCCACTCCACTGGCTCCAGCACCAATGCACAGCATGTCTGGGAGCCAATCCGGCAGCACTGCCTCTGCTACCTCTGCACACCTACACCCTCAGGTAGTCATGCCCTGGGTACTGATTCAGTGGTACCCTCTGGGAGCAGTGGCAGAGGTGGTGAATCACCCGTAGTGAGATGCCAGGGATGGTGCATAAAGTGGTGCACTGCACCACTGGTGCACACTTACGCTGGATCGTGAGGCTGCTTTCCCTCATGTTCCAAAGGAAGAGTAGGATGAGACATCAAGCACTCCAGCCACGTGCAGAGTAAGATGATGGTAATGATAGTCCAATGGGTGTGGACTCAATTCTCACTGTCTCCAAGCTTGGTGGCTATGGCCCAGGTTGTCCTCACCTTCACCTCGATCATGGAGTCCACCAACATTTTGTGTCCATCACCATCCCTGTCTCTTGTCTTGTTTGCCTTGTCTGTCTGCAATTGCTTCCTCACCTGTTCAACTTACCTGACACAGACATACCTATGTCCCTTCCCCAACATTCCTCTCTCTGTCAAATAAAAAAAATAAATGGGAACCTGTCCCACCAAAAAAAAAAAAAAAAAAAATCATCCCATACATAGTTCTGCATTTCACACACGTGGCATTTTGACAAACTTGGTCCAATTAGCTATACAACATGATTGTGTTGTGGTCACCCTTCTCTCTGAAGGTGACAGTCCAAATTCAGTTAATATTCTGCAGATCAGGTTTTACTGTTGAAGAAATATATAGCTATGGTTCTTTCCTTCCTCCTTCCTGCACATTCCTGTATTACTTTCCTTTTGTTCTTCCCCCTACTTGCTCCTTATTTCACAACTTTCCTGTATGTTTGCATAAAGTTTCACACTGCACAACAATGTCAAGCGGCGGTGAGCAGCGGTACAATGCTGTGGTTATCTCTGGTTAAACCCACTGCACTATGCCAATACACAGCAACAGAGGCACTATAAAGAATTCATGTTATTGCATTATACTGTTTGATTATACTGTTTGTTTATTTAAAAATATTATACATACATGGATTTAAACCCAGTGTCATCTGGGCTCAAAAAGAAATGTGTCAGTGCATTTACACCTGCTGCCATAGAGGCAGTTAAGCCGCAGGTGTGTTTCATAGGCACAGTACTAACAATCAGAGTTTAGTAATGCGGCTTACATTTGCCCATGGCTTAACAATGCACAAACAGAGAAAAAATTACTGGAAATGTCTGTCTTGCATGAGAAAATCGGTCCCCTTCAGATCATTGAACAGCTATAATGTCGACACGTGTATTGCTGAGATGACAATATCGTGCCTTCAAAACATCAAACGGTTTGCTTGGAGATCGCCGTTGGAAAACTTGCCACTCATTTCAATGTAAGTGCAATCTCAGAGTTGGTATATTTAAGTAGCAAGGGATGTGGGGGCCACAGGGGGCCATAGCCCCCCTGCTGCAGCAAAAAAAAAAAAGAAAGAAGTGTTTTTTTTGTTTGTTTTTTTTTTTTTATTTAGGGTCAATGTTTTGCAGATACAATGTTGTTGTTTCAGCCATATGCATGTCGACATTATGGCCATTTGACAATCTGAAGTAGACTCGTGAAACACTTTGCTAACCACTGAGCAAACCCACTGCTTGCTGCACTATGGAGAACTAAATATTATTATCTATTAGTGCAGTTTTCTGTCCATTTCCTGTTTATGATGTGAAATTACATGTATAAACATAACAAACTGAAGGTCCTATCTAACAATATGTCACATATTTACAATACAGCCATGTGTTGCCCCCCCCCCCCCCCCCAGGAACTGCAACCCTGGTTTCTCAGTACTTGTTCCACACATATATCAACTGCACTACCTGAATTAATTTGTTGTGTGATAGTAAATGCACATCAGTCTAGTAACATGCAGAGCTAGAACTATTGACCCATAAGTCTAAACAGCCTTTTCTGCAAGTCCATGGAAGGAATCATCGTGGACCTTATCCATGGAGACATAGATGACCTTCCACACACTTGACACAACCCATTTTGGTTCTATTAAGGGTAGAATTTGCTTATTAACTCTAGTGGACTTCTCTGACAATGACTCCAAACACCTGAATATGGGATAACAGGACATACTGCCCATATGGATTTATCCAAGTCCTTTGACACTATCACCATTCAGGTATCATAAAGAAAGTCCCTCATCTGGAGAGTAACCCATACATTACTAGATGGATAGCCAACTGGCTCACCAAAAGAATGCACACTGTCAAAGTTGGGAAGTACACATCCACCACTAGACCACTTACCAGTGAAATACCACAAGTATCTGTACTGGGTCCTCAACTGTTTGGAAACAATTTCACTGTGAAGTCCAGACAAGCTAGATGGCCTGTGGCTTGCCAAGTTTGCAGATGACTGTCAGCTGGGTGCACTCATATTGAGTCCCCCATTGATGCTAACATATTACAGAATGGGCTGACAAGGACAAACGATTGGTGCCAAACCCATGGACTGACCCTTAAAGCAAAAAATGTCTTACTGTCCCCTTTGGCAATGAAGTACTCCCTGCTAATTATGATATAAATAGCACCCCTGTAAGCTCAAACACAGTGCTGTGAGACTTGGAAACACATGCTGATAGCAATCTACACTTTACTCACTATGTGTCCACTGTGGTGAAACACACATTCTTCATTGCACACCTCATAACTAAGGGCATCACATCCAAGACCAGGGAATTCAGAGCTCTGCTGTACTCGGCCCTTATCAGACCACTAATTGAGTACAATGCCCCTTACTGTCTGCACCTCACCAGACACCTGCCACAACTGAAGAAACCACAGAAGTTTGTGACTGGGAAAATCCAGAGCCTCCAAAGGATGATATACATGGAAAGACTGAAATACCTGTCACTGTACTCAGTATCATGCAGGCTACTGAGAGCTGTCTCAGACCCTGCCCAACTGGAAATGCTGGATATCTGTAAATCAAATTGGGCAAGAATAACTTGCTCCAGGGATCTCAACCTAGCCTGTGACATAAACAGAACATGCTGGGGAGACAGATATATCTCCCAGCAATTGCCACTCCTATGTAATAGGCTCCCACTGCATGTGAAGCAGTGCTCTTCAATGACCCTATTCAAGTGCAACCTTCACAACTATATGGGTGATAGTAAATTCACCCTGAGTTGGCACCTATGTCCCTCATTGAGAAGGGCAATCAATGCTGATCACAACATCGCTCTACTAACAATGACCATCTAACTATGCTCAATAAGGGTATTTGTATTTTTATACATGTGTGTGTCTTACCAGAAGAGCAGAAGTGTGTATCCTACAATTACTGCTCCAATCCCATGGACTGACAGTATTTTGATATTTGTACATGCCTATACATCCATTTCATGCAGGCCTCCCAACATCTTCTTTCTAACATGCCCTACTGATGTCATCCACTAGAAGTTAGCCTGCAGCCTTGTAAAAGTCAGACTTGTGCCATGGAGCTTGCATAAAGTACTGTGTTTTGTAGTATGTATACTTAAGTAGGGGTTCTGTTCTCAGTGCAGCCAAGAGAGAGAGAGAGAGAGAGAGAGAGAGAGAGAGAGAGAGAGTGTGTGTGTGTGTGTGTGTGTGTGTGTGTGTGTGTGTGTGTGTGTGTGCGTGTGTGTGTCTAGACAGAAGAGCAGAAGTGTGTACCCTACAGTTACTGCTCCAGTCCCATGGATTGACAGTATTTTGATATTTGCACATGCCTGCTCATCCATTTCATGCAGGCCTCTCAACATCTCTATAACATGCCTTGCTGATGTCATCCACTATAAGTTGGTCTGCATCTTTATAAAAGTCAGACTTGTGCCATGGCACTTGTGTAAAGTACAGAGTTCTGTAGTCTGTGTACTTAGATAGGTAGATAGGGGTTCTGTTCTCACTGCAGTCAACTATGTGTGTGTTTGTGCATTTGCCTGATATTAGACAGGGTGCTGTACAAAAGCATGTTAGACTGTGCTCTTACCATTTTTTCTTCTCAGGCACTGCTGATGTCATTACCTAGAAAGTGTTGTCTGAGACACTCCAAGTCAGACTTAAGCTGTGGTGCTTGCCTTAAATACAGAGCTCTGTAGTCTGTGTACTTAAATAAGTAGGGGTTCTTCTCTCACTGCAGTCAACTGTGTGTGCGTGTTTGTATACTTGCTTGAAATTAGTGAGAACAATTTACAACAGGATGTGGGACATTGCTGATTTTGTGGCTGTGCAGTATACACATCAGAGCAGGGTCAAAGATGGCCTGTAGTCCAGGCAAATGTCACCTCATTCTTTCCAATACATATTTCAGAAACAGGGCTGTTAATCTATCCATGTTCATCATGAGATGGATTGTTGAACCTGTATGTTCTTGGTGTGAAACCCCCGTGGTCTGTCCAGCTGTCTGGTGTAGTACATCCAAAAGGAAGCATTAGACCCTATTAGTGTTCTAATGAGGTTTGAGTACAGTGCTGTTATATCATTCTCAGATCTGGATACAATGGCCTGACTTCTGAGGTGCACGACATAGTTTTTCCATACCACTGTGGAAACTTGGTCAAAGTTCAAAGTGTTATTTATGTGTGTTCTCAGATCTTCCACCACTGGTTTCAGCATAGGGGGGAGTGTTGTCAATGGTGTACTTACCAGGAAATTCCATTTGCATAAGGTCAAATCCTGACATTTTCTTGTATCAATTAGTAGACCATGAGGCTTTGATACCATTCATTTGTGTGTTAGCCCCTGTTGTAGTATATAACATCATTGGTGGACTCAGTCATTGCAACTGATATGCATGAATTAGCTAACTTGGTAAGCTGCAGGTCATATTCTGTAGCCTGGACTGTTGGAATATATTTCTCAACAGTCCAGGCTACAAGTTGTATTCTGTTGCCTGGACTGTTGAGAAATAGATTCCAAACAGTATAGGGCCCAGCACAGATCCTTGGGGTACACTAATGGTGACAGCTGTAATAGTAGAGGTTGATTCACCAATTTTCAAAATATACGGTCTGTCAGTGAGGACAATGGTTAACCATCTAGTGACATAAGTGTTAATCACAGCTAGTAGAGTTTGTCAATGATACCTCACTGGTAGATTGGGTCCAAACCCTAGGAGTGAGCAAGATAGGCAGTATGCACTGTCTTACCTTCATGCAGGTCTATCACAAAGAATCAATGGGCTGGGACAATACCACAGATTGCCTATAGTGTGACTCAGAACATACGCCTACCTGACATGGTTTGATACAAATTTCAACACACTATCCAGAACTATATTTCCATAGAAGGGTGAGCATCGACATGTATCCATCTAAGTGGGGTGGGCACAGCACTTGATGCATGTATGTATAGACACATCCTGACTCTCCTGATTTGTGAGGTAGACCAACATGTCACCATGGACCTTTTCTAAATGGACACTAGTATTATCCTAGCTGTGTGCAACAGACATGTGTGAGTTGTTGATGCTACATCTAAGTCTGTTACATCTGTCAGTTGATTCAAAGAGCTCATGAACAGCATGCAGGATGACAACATTATCATCCTGTGGAACTTAGGCCAAGGCATTCGAAATGAGTCCACACTGAAGTATTCATTCCAAACTGACAGAAGTGGCCATAAACACCTATATCACCAAATGGGTAGAACAGTGGATCATATACATGACATCTAAATATGTAGAAATGTGTGAAGTGACTTATATCCCATGTCCAGTGATCAAGCCTGTACATCAGGGCTGTCTGCTAGGCCATTTCCTGTCCATGATGTAAATCACAGATGTCAAGAATGACATACACATCCTGTGTCCTAACAGGTGTCTGAAGGACTACAGGTTGTGCACAATCATTGACTCCAGCTGTGATATTGGTATAATACAGACAGTATCAACACACACCAAAGATTGCTGACACAGCCATGACAATGCATGAGATGATTTGTTTCATTATGCAAACAAATGCACAAACCAAGGATCATGTAGACGCTACACCCTATCAGCAGACCAGTTGTTATGTGGCCTGTACCCTGGGATATATAGTATGTGGAACATCAACCAGCATGTGTCCACAGTGGTGAGTACCCCCTTGTATGTAACACAAATACTGAGTATGTGCAGAACATCCATATGAAAGGTTTTAATATCTTCATAGTGCACAGCCTTCACTACAATATCTGAATACAATGCACCCTTCCTCATGCCCCTTCCTACACATCTTCTATTTATGTGTAACTGAAGTGTACCACCTTTGTCACTGTGAGCTGTCACACATCTATTTGTGCCTACCTGTGTGTTAGTTTTGTTGTATAAACATTGCTGTCTGCTGGCACAGAACACCCCCCCTTCAAGGTGTAATACCCCATGCATGTGTAATATCTGTTTCAGTGATGCACTCAGTACATACATAGCTGTTTAATGATATTGACTGCCATGCACACCAGACAACTAGCCTGTAGTGATCATAATGTCAGGTGTCTCTCGTCACACCTCCAGCATATGTTAGTGTCAGGGGAGTGTGCTTCATTGCACTCATAGATTGCTGAAATGTCATAATAGTTGTACAGGTGTATTGGCATAAAACCATCTATGCTCACTCAGAATCACATGTGTTGAGTCAGAGGCATGACTATTACTGGTGGTATTTCTCTGATATCGTCCATGATTGTGCATGCTGGTTTTACTGTTGACCATGAGCCTGTATTTGTGTCCCACTTGTTGGAAGTTTCTGCTGACAATACAGGCATATTCAGGAAAATCAGTTTGCACAGATTCACCATATGCAACAACCCCCAACTGTATTTAACATTCTTGATAGATGTCATCTTCATTATTCATGCCTGGATGCTTATATCACACAGACATTTTCTCCACTGTTATGCCACCTTGTGTGACAGTCACTTAATATACATTTGTCACTGTGCAGTCCATAATGTGCCATGTGGAGATGTGATTAGTGTTCCTGCTGCAACTGTCTTCCTTTTACATGCCTTAATCTGTGGTACATTACAATGTTTCACCTGTCTTCCTTCCCGGTGTTCATCCCTAAATGTCATCTATGTGTCCCTATTTAATAAACACACTTCCATGATTGTGTATTATAAGTGGCAGCCCATGTATCCTTACAGATCATTTACACAACTGCCTGGAGTGGGATTTCACAATACTCTGCAATGTGTACACGGTCCAGTACTGTGCTTGGAACATATACATTAATATATGATAAACCTTGGTTATCCTTATGGCATTCCATACAATCCTGCTAACACAGTTTGCTCTGATGTAAATAAGTTCACTGTCCATGTTACTTTACACAGTTACCAACCAGAACCCCTACTTGTTTACGGTACACTTCATGAATATGCATTAAGTGCTGCCTCACACCGTGCACCATCGCTTAACATCACGCAAACATGTAAACTCTGTCTAGGCTTCATGCAAATCCTACAAGGAGTTTTTTGAATCCCAGGGTAAGTTCTTCATCAGTTCCTTTCCACAAAAAGAGCATTATTTATTTATTTATTTATGTATTTATTTATTTATTGTGTTTTGTTTACCAGGAAATTCTGACTGGTCAAACAACCCATTCTCAGAAGAGGCCTGGGGAGAAAAGCTGCACATAAAATACATATTTACAATGAAACAACAAGAAGAATTAAATACTTTAGGCATTACTTTGCAGGTGGTATTGAGACATACAATGACATTTATCATGTACCTTGGAAGTTATATTATTTTACATAAGTCAAGGACATGTAGACATACAATAGCTGGAGATACAAGAGCAATGGTAATGCACATAAGTTCAGTGTATTTGTATTGACATTAATAATGTAGGATACAACTAGAGTAGGAACAGGAAATAGAAGAGGAGGAAGGGCATAAGCAGAACCAATCAAGTAAAACATAAGTAGAAAAAGTTCTGATAGTGGTGAGGTTGAGATAACAGTAGGTAGGTAATATGATGAGGTGGGTAAGGAGGAGAGGGTTACAAATGTAGGTTAGTTGGAGGAGCGGTAGTAGGGATGAGTTTAAGACAGGGGTAAGAATGGTGAAACTCAGGGTGACTGATAGAGATATAGGCAATGGAAGAGAAACAGAAAGAAAGGTGGGTTTAGTCAGGGTGGGAACAATGGTTATAGCCAAGAGGAAGTTAGGTGTTATTTTAGGTTTTGTTTGAAATGTTATTTTATTTTAGGGTGGGTGGGATGGAATTCCCATGTTTAGCAACATAGGTTGAGTAAAGTGAGTCACCTCCACTGTTATGAGACTTGATCTTGGTCAGGAGATATTTGTTCTGTGAGCAGAAATTCCTAGCAGGGAACTAATATTTGAGGAAGTTTTGTAGTGATGGGCAAGTGCTGTATTTGTGAATTATTTTGTGGGCACTTAGCAGTTTGGAGTAGGTAAGGTAATTAGATAGTCTGAGCCAGTGATGTGTTGCTAATATTTTAAGTTATCATCAATTAAGACACCAAAAATCTCTGTGTTATAAACTGTTTCAGTTGAGTATTATTTGCTGATGTGGTGCTGAAAGATTGTTTCTGTGCTATCAGAAATTTGGGTAAAGACAGCATTCATTTGGTTTCTTTAGCATTTAGGAGTAGTTGGTAGTCATTTAGTCAGGCCTCAGCTTAGGAAAAGGAGTCCTGGCTCATCTTGTGAAGCAGTGGTAGATTTGGTGCAGAGCGTATGAGTGTGGCATTGTCTGCATATTGTACTAGGGTGGTTCCTTTGGTAGCTTTGTGGAGATTATTAGTGAATGTGTTACACGGTAAAGGGCCTAGAATAGACCCCTGAAGTATGCCAACAAAGACAGACAGAAAGAAAGAGCGATCTTGTTTTCATTTTACAGCCTGGAGCCTGTTAGCTGTGGAACTAGCTAAGGGATGGATAGGAGAGTCTTAGGGAGAATAGTTCATGGAGCAGGTGCAGGTGTGAAACTGTCACATGCTTTTGACGTGTCTAAGATGAGGGAGGATACTGGGTTTCCAGCGTTTCTACTAGAGTTTATGATTTTGGTAAAACTAAGCAGAGCACTAATGGTGTTGTGGTTTGGCTGGAAATCATGTTGACTGTTGGAGCGAAGATTGTTATTATGAAGATGGGAAAGGAGTTGTGAATGAAAGCATTTTTCTAATAATTTAGAGATGGAAGTAGAATGGCTATAGGTTGGTAATTACAGATGTTGGAGGATGTTCCCCCTGTATGTAAAGGGATGATGTGGGATTTTATCCAGATGGCAGGGATATAGCTTTCTATAATTGACTGGTTTATGAGTACAGATACAAGATATGCTACAGTATCTGCAGTGATTCTGAGATATTCTGATGGCAATTTTTCAGCAGGTGGTGTGGAATATTTTAGTTTCAGCTGATGTTTTTTGATAGAGGCAGTAGATATTGTTTGGGGGGAGAAAGGATTTTGGTCTTGGTTAGTACTGTTTGAGATAGTGGTGTTGGTGGTGGTTTGTTGTTATATAGGGAGAGGACACAGTGTATGAAATGCATACTGAATTGGGTAGCTGTAGGGACTGAGCTGTTAGTGGTAGTTGGCGAAGGAATCGTAGTTTGGCTTGGGTGTAATAGTCTTTTGACTGCATTCCAGAAAAGCTTAGAGTTATGCTGGTGGTTGTCTTGGAGCATGTAAAAAGTATTTAGTTTTGTCTGATATGATTTGGTTTATAAAGGTTCCTAAGATGTCTAAAATATTTCCATTTTGGGGGCGTTTTGTCAGTAGACCATGCTTTCTAAGCTTTATGTCTGTTTAGCATGACTTGCCTGGTTTCTTTTGTGAGCCATGGGATGGGTGTTGGATATGATTAATTTTGATTTGATGGGAGCCAGTTTGTTTTGTGTGTTAAGGAATGTGTTGTTAAACTGATTTATAGCATCGTCAAAGTGGACGTATTTCAAAATATTCCAGCTGTATTTGTTAAGAGAGCTAATGAAGGTGTCATTAATGAAGGAGGAGAGTGTACTCACATTATTATAGATTATGCGTTCATGTGTATGATTAGATTGTCTCATAGGAAAGGTTTGTAGATGGCCACTGATGGTGTTGGGTAGGCAGCCAGTAGTGTTAATTTTAACAGGAGTGTTGGTGAGGATCCAGTGTAATGTAGACTCCTTATTACTGCATTTAACTATCTGATTAGCAGTCGTGATAATTTGGGTAAAACCAAAGAGATTGATGGAGAGGGTGGGAGAATCAGAGTTGATAAGTAGGTAGTCTATATTAACTTCACCTATGATAATGGTTTTCTTGTTAATATAATGTGAGACCCAATACAGGATTTCTTTTAGTAATAGGATATTGTTTCCAGGAGGGATATAGTTGGCAGTGATGCATTTGCTCTTATGTTTGTTGATTTGCAAGAGAGAGAGAGAGAATTATTTCAGCAATGGGAAAGTTGGGGTGGGTGAGGGGGTAGGAAGTTACTTCAAGGTGGGTTTTGTATATCATAGTCATGACACCATCTTTCTTGTATGGTTAATCCCAGTGTAATTTCTCCAAGTCTCTGGGGTTTCTTTCACCATAATGGGAATGAACCCCATTCTTAAGTTAAATTATGATTTAAGTTCATGAAAGTAGTACTGTTTCAATCTTTGAGGTTAGCCAAAAGTGCTGTTTGCAGCACCCCCAATGTGCTCAGAACTGACTCCTTCTGCAAGTCATACAGAGTTACATATATCTGTAACATATCCAAATATGACTGTAAATTCTTTTTTTATGAATCCCATTGCTCCTATTACTATTGGAACTGTCTATCCTTTTTCTACATTGCCCTCATTTCAGCCTGCAAATCTTGGTGGTTTTATGACTTTGTGTCTCTTTGTATGTAAGACACTGTAATAACTGGTTGCAGCAGTTTTAATGATCAGTGCTACTTTAGTCTTCTTTTCATGCACTACTATCTGTTTTTCTCACATGTATTTTTGAACTGTTGGTATTGGGTAATCCCATGTGATATAAACTTCATCATGTTCTATAATGCTTTGTGGCTCATGTTTCCAATTCTTCTCAGCTACTTCAGTGTTATAATGTTTGCACAATTCCCAGTGCAACAGTCTTGCCACATTATTATGTCTTTCAGTGTACAGGCCTTCTGCCATTAGTGTATCACACCTAACAACGAGATGTGCAACAGTTTCCAAATCTGTTTTACAAAACCTGCATCTGTCTGTTTCTCTGACATGTTCAACGGATTTTGTAAACCAGAGTGTATGTAGTCCGTCATGGGCCACCGATATTAACCTTTTGTCTTTTGATTTAAACTCACCACTCCTTAACGAGTCCTGCATTACAACCTGATCAATATGAGGTTGTTCCAGGAGTTTTCTATACTTGCAACTATATATATGCATTTTCCATATTTCTTGCCTTCTTGTCTGATCCTTCATCTTCATATTATTTTTTTTGTTTTTTGCACATTCAGTTGCTGTCTGTTTTTTATCGATTTCTGGTTTGATTTACATTCCTGCTTGACATCAATATGCATCTGCTAAACTAAGCAGGGAAGTCATCTTAGACTTGATCTCCTCATGCTTTAAAACTTTCTTTATGTTTGGATCCTGTGAGGTCAACATATATGTGTTCAGTCCTATGATTGCGGATCTATACATGTAATCAGTTTAGAGAAGGCCCATACATCCTTCAGAACATGAAATATATAATCTTGGTATACAATGATGTTTATAAATCATCTGATAAGCATCAAGCATGTTTCCTGTTTTCCTGTCCAACTGATCCAATACCTTTTGAGGCCAGTCAATCACCGCAAAACTGTAAGTTAGAACAGGAAGAGAAAATGAATTATTGCTTGGGCTTTGTTCTTGGATGTCAGGGCTGTTTTCAGTACTAATTGTAGTCTTCTGAAATATTTCTTAGTATGTTTTATTGTGGATCCTTCATCAGTTCCAAAATATTTATACACTCCCTCTTGCTCAAGTTCTTTTATATCACATTCTTGTCCCAAATTGATATTTTCTTGGTGCTGCAGCTTTCTTGCTCTAAAGGGCTTCTACACATTTATCAAGATCAAATGTCATTCTTATATTATCTGAGAAAGTTTTGCCCACTTGCAGTTGTGATTTCAGTTCCACATCTGATGAAAGAAAAACTGCTATAATGTGCTTGAAAAAGAACTGCAAAGCCTGTTTTAGCACAACAAACTTTAATTTCAACCCATCCCAACTTTCAGCCCAGAAATTAATAGTTTATTAGCCATTTTGGGCTAATTTCTCTTTCATTTCCCTGCTAGAAAACACACATTTGTGAGGTTTTTGGGTTGTATACAGCTCAGCAAGCTCCTGCCTGGTGCCCTGCAGAGTACTACAGCAGCAGAGAGACAAAAGAAAGACTTTGGAGTGATTATCATTTTTCTGTATTTTCTTGATGCCTTTAGCTAATTCCTCCTAAAACACCGATTTTCTAGAGTTTCTGTGATTTAAAAAGCTTGTTTCAGCTACATATTGTACTTATTTTACTGCCTGCACTTTAACAAAGTCATTTTTGTGTTTAAATTACATGTTTAACTGTTGTAGGCTACACACTCAAGTGTGATAGCCATTTCTGTGCATTTAAAGTGATTTTTTATTGTATCTGTTTTATTTTCTGAAAAACAAACAAACAAAAAATATATACTTGTTTTCCTGCCTTTCTAAGCAAAGTATAGTCCAGTTTTCAGGTTGGTGCTGAATTCAGAGTTGTGCTACAAGTTTCTGTGTTTGCCCATACCTTACTTGGATAGAAGGAAGTTTTTCTGTTCACT
Organism: Protopterus annectens; assembly: GCF_019279795.1. Taxonomy (NCBI): domain Eukaryota; kingdom Metazoa; phylum Chordata; order Ceratodontiformes; family Protopteridae; genus Protopterus; species Protopterus annectens. Next base: position 1,835,297,770 of record NC_056743.1, on the reverse strand, counting down.
GTGAGAGAGGGAGCTTTAAGCAGCCTATCTGTCCCTGGAGGAGTGATTTCATCCCAGAAATTACTAGTTTATTGGCCATTTTGGGCTAATTTCCATCTCTTTCATTTCCCTGCTATAAAACCCACATTTGCAAAGTTTTGCGTGCCGGGCAGCATCGGTTAGCTAGGGTATAACTATTCCCGGCTCCACAAAATCTACTCTTCAATTTTTCACTTGGAACTAGACAAACTTTCAACTTAAGCACTCAAACCATTCACTTCTCATCCCGGCACTTGCTCAAAACTCATAGCAAGCACTAATAAACCATAGCACTAGATCCCACCCCTATACTTTAGAAAAGGACAAGGCTCTCTATTCGACCTTACCAGCCAATCAGTAAAACAGTTCACTGTTCCTATTCAGGCATGTCCAAAGAGCAGTTTCAGGTGTACGCTCCGGTCCAGCTGGTGAATATGGGCATTTTGAGGCAATGTTACAATTGCATCATGTACACAGACAACTCTCTCCTCCTTCCACCAAACACTAATACATGCGAGAGATGTAATTATACAGCCAAACTGGAGGCTAAGCTCTCTCAACCCAAGACTGGACCAGGCAGTCAAGAGGAGAATGGAATTATTTGCATCACACCACCATTCTCACATAGACCTATGAAACCAGCCTTGGCAAAAAATGCACATAAATACACAAAAACATACTCAGAGGCTCTAAATAAAAATCTGCAAAAGCAACAGAGACCTCCAAAGCAGACATCCAAGCAACCACCACCTCCAACACAAAGCATGAAACACATACTTCACAAAGGAAGTGTGCCATGCAATCACAGCCCTTAAGGCAAAACAACATACCCAATACACTAGTAATAGGTGACTCTATAGTCAGGCACACTGACGTCCCACTCACTAAGCTGAACAAGGAGAAGGTTACTGTTAGCTGCCTGTCAGGTGCCAGGATCCTCCACATAACACAAGCACTCAGGCAACTCCTGAACAAGTACAAATATGACTCTGTCATTGTCCATGTTGGTGTGAATGACCTGAGCCATACCTCCCTGGACTACATGAAAAGAGACATGGAGGAGCTCTCTGATCATGTAGCTCAGGCCAGTATGACCCTGAATAGCATCCTGCCCTCACCAAGAATTATACCACGGTATAGAGAAAAAATGATCAATTTCAACAATTGGCTAAGCTTCTGGTGTCATTCAAAGGGGATCTAGTGTCCGTCAGCCTGGGATGACATGCTTGACAAGCCATGCTGCTTTGCTAGAGATGGCTTGCACCTGTCACCCTTAGGCTTTTGAATACTGGCCAAGGCTCTTGCCACCCCATAGTGCCTTTTTAGGCATGGCTCAAAAGACAAACCCCTCACTGTAAATAGTGCAAGTAACAAAAAACTGAGGGTAATGCTACTCAATGCCAGAAGTCTAAACCTCAAAATGCATGCACTCGAGGCACTCCTCAGTATGGTGAAAATTGATATATGTGCAGTAACAGAAACCTGGTTTAAGGATCCAGAGAGCACCCCAGCACTACCAGACTACAACTCATACCATACATTTTGGCCACAAAACCCGGACCAAAATACAAAAGGCAGGGGAGTATCCATATTCATCAAGGATGCCCACACCTCCAGGTTAGTGGCACAGCACGATGCTTCAGAGAACATCCACGTGCAACTAACAATGGGCAAAACTGCTATTCAAATTATAGCTTGCTGCAGATCACCCACCATGTCCCAGAACCCCAACTCCGCATTCCTGGAAACACTGAGAAACATAACGGTCCTATCAAACACCCTGATATTGGATGATTTCAATTACCCAAACATTAACTGGGAGAACTACTCAAGTACACACTCCCTTGCCCAACATTTCCTAGAATTTATAAACTCAAATGCCCTGGATCAACTAGTCAACACCCCCACCAGAGGTGACAACATATTGGACCTGGTCATCACCAACATGGGCGACCGGTGTTCCACACCAGACGTCATCCCCTCATTGGTTAGATCTGACCATAAACTAATCACTTTGGATATCCACATTCCGCCACCACCCCCGGTCAAAGAATTCACCGTGAAAAACTTTTCAAAAGCAAGCTTCACATTACTTAAGACCGAGGTGGGAAGTTTCAAAGCCCCCATGCTAAAGGATATGCTGTCCAAGCTGCAAAATCCTTTACTAATGCACTCTATGGGCACCTACAAGAATGCATGGATCATGCTATCCCAAACAAAACCAAGAATCACTCCTCCAAGAAAAGGAAACCAGTGTGGTGGACCCCTACCATAAACAAGCTATACAATAGAAGCAAGAAACTAGTACAGAAAAGAGTAAAATCCCAAGAAGGGAAGACATCCCTGATCAGTATCAGCAAGAAACTACATTCCCTCATAAAATCATTCAAGGCTAGCTTCAAAAGAAAAATTGCCATGGACTCCAAAGATAACCACAAGGCATTCTTTAACTATGTCAAGAATCTAAGTGACAATTCTCAGATCTGCTCAGAGTTAGTGCAGAATGGCACAAAATACACTGAACTGACCGATATAGCCAACATCCTGGCAGACAGGTTCAGTGCAAACTTCACCCCCCTCTCACCCCCAAAAGGGCCCATAACTATACCAGAAGAATGCAGTGCCCCTGAAATCACAGACAGGTTAAAACAGCCTTCTCCAAAGCCAAAAACACAGCATCAATGGGACCAGACGGTGTCCCAGGCGGCATCCTACACAAGCTCAAAGATGAACTAACCCCTTACCTAAACACACTGTTTAAACTCAGCCTTTCCACCGGCTATGTGCCCACAGAGTGGTGCACAGCAACAGTTATTCCACTCCACAGAGGTGGAGCCACAACGGACCCTGGGAACTATCACCCTATAAGCCTGACTAGCTTGGTCTGCAAAACTATGGAGCCCATCTTCATGGATCTCATTAACAGAGACATTGGGAACCTCCAAACACTGGACCTGACCCAGTTCGGCTTTGTTAAGGGCAGATCATGCCTCCTATACCTGTGGACTTCTTTGAGACAGTTACCAAGGCTATAGATGAGGGAAAGGTGGTCCACACAGCCTACCTAGACCTCGCAAAGGCCTTCGACACCATTCCCCACTCAGGTATTTTAGACAAGCTCACCAGCCTAAACATAAACCCCTACATCATGAGATGGGTTGCCAACTGGCTCACAGACAGAACCCACATGGTAAGAGTCGCGGGAGCTAGGTCTGACTCTAAACTGGTTACAAGTGGCATTTCCCAGGGCTCAGTCCTAGGACCCCTCCTGTTCAGCATATACTTCTCAGAGGTACAGGCAAGCACTGGAGGACTATGGCTGACCAAGTTTGCAGATGACTGTAAAATAGGGGCTATAATTGACTCTCCGGCTGACACAGACATCCTGCAAAAGGGTCTCACTGAGACAGATACCTGGTATCAAAACCATGGCCTCAAGCTAAATGCCAAAAAGTCCATAGTCATCCCCTTTGGAAAAAACGAAGTACCCACAAACTATCACATAGGTGGTAGCCCCCTAAATACAAAAGACATAATAAGGGATCTGGGGACCAAAGTAGATAGCAACCTCTCCTTTGATAATCACATTGCCAAAGTGGTTAGAAAATCATTCTATGTGGCCTACCTAATCACACACAAAACTCAACCAGTAAAAAAGCCCATCAATAGAACAGTCAATTAAGAACATATAAGTTCATAAAGTACCCTTTCTTTTAAAACACATTTTATGTTAGTAGCTTTGTTCAAACCAGGGGGGGTACATCAGCTCTTAACTTAATCTGCCACCTAACCTCTCTGGTCTCAACCAAACTTTTATAATCTCCACCCCTCTTATTCTCTAAAACTCTTTCTAAAACCGCAAAGGTTAATTTCTTAAAATTTCCACACAAATTAAAATGCCTATAAAGAGCATTATTAGTATATTTAATTTTAATTGCATAAATATGTTCCCTTATTTTTTGCTTCAAATTTCTAGAAGTAATACGAACATAAAAACTACTACAGCCAGAGCATAACTCAATATAAATGACTCCTGCTGTACCATAGTTAGATCTACCAGGAGCCTCTATGGTATATGAAATATGTCCTAAATAAATAAATGGTCCTTCACTGATAAACCTACAGACATTGCATTCATGATATTTTTAGGTGCCACAGGATTTGGTGGTAATAAGGGGAACAATTCTAGCATTATCTTGTTCTAACATAAATTTAATGCATGTATCTTTCTTGTATGTAAATTTGGGGGCTTCTCCTAACAATAATCTTAATTCTTGATTCCCGGAAATAATTATGCAATTATTTTGAATTATTCTTCTATTGCATTTATTATCAACTGACATATCCAAACAAAATGAGGGACCCCTATTATAACTGTTTCCACTATCGTTTTGGACACCTTCAGAAAAAATACATTATTTGCCTGGGACATATTTCTACTGCTTTTGAAACCTACTCTATGAATGGGGCCAAACTTGATGTATCTTTTTGAAATAATTTCATCAGCAGAGCTTAATAACCCTTCTTGGGAATTACCCCTTGACGAAAAAAGACATGAAAGCAATTCAACCTTATGCAGCAATATTTCATCGGTTTGCTATCATTATGTCGACGTGCATTTGCACGGCTATGACGTATTCGAACATCAGATGTTCGAATACTTCATATTACGGCAGGTGACATGAGCAAAGGTTTGCATTGCGAATGAACTGTGCATTCGCAATTCTAACTTTCGCTCATGGGAGGGGATCGCGGTACAGTGCGGTTAGGGAAATGCATCCCTTTCCTCACTGTAGTGCGCTCTTGGAGTTGGAATATTAAGTTAGGGTGGGGCACAGCCCCCGCAAGGTGCAGGGGCACAGGCCCCCTGCATAACTCTGTGTTTCGGTTAGGTAGGTAGGTGATTATGGGAAGGGTGGGCGTGCTGTGTATCGCCGTAAATGTCGCAAGCGACATTTTCGACAATACACCCTTGTTTTCGAGTTTACTATTATTCGAAAATGTTCATTTTCGATGCATAAATTCGAAAATAAAGACATTATTTATTTTTACTTTCGAATTTATGATAGTAAACCATATTTCATCATTAGTGGGCATAAAGGAAGCTTGAAGAAACTGACCCCTGGCTATGTTCTTTTTCATAAACATAGGATGGCTGCTACTATAAGGCAAATAACTGTTGGAAAAGGTTTCTTTTCTGTAAATACTACTTTCAAAAACATTATTTTCTATACTCCAGGACAAACGCACATCCAAAAAAACGGGATATCTAATCTTGTATTCCCAACACTGGATGTGAGAAAAGATGTACTAAGTGTTCAAATGATTCAAAAAATCAATCTAATTACATTCTTTCTTAACAATAAAAAATGAATCACCTACAAACCGCCTGTAAAATAAAACAAAATCAAATTCAGGAATGCTGGTGAGGATTTCTCTTTCCCACCCCCCTAAAACCAAACTGGCATAGGCTGGAGCTACAGTCACCCCCATGACTTGACTTGTTGATAATATAGGTTCATAGGTTCATAGGTAGATACTAGGCTATCTGCCCTAGGGCATTTATAAGCCTAGCCAGAGTGTATTTGGCTTCCGCCTCCCTATTAGATTAGCCTACTGTGCCTCTGTAAATTAGGTCACAGAAGGTACCCTTTTAAGATTAGTTTACTGTGCCTCTGTCTAGCAGGGACACAGGAGAGATCCCAGGGGTGAATTTGTGATTTCCCATCCACGCGTCCAAATTTCGCTTGAAGAGGGTCAGCGAGGGGCTATGTCTAACATGAATTGGGATTCTATTCCAGAGTGAGGGGAGCCTCTGGGAAATGAATCTGTCCCTCCAGCATATCCTATTTATTTTTGTGCTGAGGTTTAGGTCCCTGGAGCATGTAGCTCTAAGGGACTTGGATTTTTTGAGGTGGAGCATGTCCATTACTTCTGGGTTTGACATGGCTTTGTACGTCAGGCATAGATCGCCTCTGAGTAGGCGGTAAGCAACTGAGTAGAGCTGGAGTTACTTTAGTCGAGCTGCATAGGACATCTGTTTGTAGCCCATGATCTTCTTGGTGAGGTACTTTTGGGGTCTCTCCAGTTGCTGCAGGTGTTGGGTAAGATACATCCCAAAAGGGGCATTGTATTCAATTATGGGCCTGATGAGTGACGAGTAGAGGGGCACAATGACCTCTCTTGATCTAGATGCGAACCCTTTTGTGATAAGGTGGGCTATATAGAAGGTCTTTCTAACCACTTTGGCAACGTGATTATCAAAGGAGAGATTACTATCTACGTTGGTCGCCAAATCTGTAATTACTTCTTCTGTACTTAATGGATTACCACCTATGTGGTAATTTGTGGGAACCTTGTTTTTCTCAAAGGGGATGACTATGCACTTTTTAGCATTTAGCTTGAGGCCGTGGCAATGGCACCAAGCATCCGTCTCTGTGAGACCCTTTTGAAGGATGCTTGTGTCAGCTGGAGATTTGATTATGGCCCCCAGTTTGCAGTCATCTGCGAACTTTGTCAGCCATAATCCCCCCGTGTTAGCCTGAACCTCAGAGAAGTATATACCGAACAAGAGAGGTCCCAGAACTGAGCCCTGTGGGATGCCACTTGTAACTGGTTTGGATTCAGACATGGCACCTACGATTCTGACCATGTGGGTTCTATCTCTGAGCCAGTTTGCAACCCATCTTGAGATATAGGGGTTGATATTTAAGCTGGTAAGCTTATTTATGATGCCCGAGTGGGGTATTGTGTCGAAGGCTTTTGCGAGGTCCAGGTAGGCTGTGTGGACTACCTTGCCCTCATCTATGGCTTTGGTAACTGTTTCAAAGAAATCAACTAGGGTTAAGAGGCAAGATCTGCTCTTAACAAAGCCGAATTGGGTAGGGTCCAGTGTCTGGAGGCTCCCAATGTCTTTGTTTATGAGTTCCATGATAATACGCTCCATAGATTTACAGACTAGACTAGTCAGGTTTATGGGGCGATAGTTTCCAGGGTCCTTTGTGGCACCACCTTTGTGGAGTGGGACCACTGTAGCTGTACGCCATTCTTTGGGTACATATCCTGTAGTAAGGCTAAGTTTGAACAGTGACTTAATGTGAGGGTTCAGTTCTTCTTGGAGCTCATGTAAGACACAGCCTGGGACACCGTCCTGTCCCATAGATGCTGTGTTTTTTGCTTTGGAGAGGGCAGCTTTCACCTGTGCATCTGTGATGTCAGGGAGGTTGCATTCAGTTGGGATAGGCATTTGCTCCTTTGGGGGGGAAGGGGGGGGAGAAGTTTGCACTGAATCTGTCTGCCAGGATGTTGGCTATGTCTGTAGGTTCGGTATATTTTGTACCATTATGCAACAATTCAGAGCATATCTGGGAGTTTCCGCCCATGTTTCTGAGATAACTAAAGAAGGCCTTGTGATTATCTTTAGTGTCTAGGGCAATTTTTCTTTTGAAACTGGCCTTTGATGATTTTATGAGGGATCGAAGTTTCTTGCTAATACTGATCAGAGATGCCTTCCCTTTTTGGGATTTTGCTCTGTCATGTAGTAGCTTCCTCCTTCTGTTGTATAGCTTATTTATGGCCAGGATCCACCTGACCGGTCTCCTGTTTTTGGAGGAGTGAGTCTTGGTTTTATTTGGGATAGCACGAGCAATGCATTCCTGCAGGTGCTCATAGAATGCATTTGTAAAGGATTCTGCGGACTGGGCTGTATTATCCTCTGGCCCAGTGTGTTGTTAAAAAGAAAAAAAAAATGTTATTTAGCAAAATGTCAAGTAATGAACAATACAGAATCACACTAGATTGACTCACAGAAGTATACTTGTTAAAAAAATAACCTCAGATATTCAACACCGGTAGAATCTGGTATAGAGGTAAACAATGCTGTTACATCAACAGTAATCTTGTAACAATTGCTGGCAAATTCACAGGTTTCCAAACTACACATTCTAACACTATTCAAAAAATCCCAGGAATCCTGGGTATAGAAAGGTAACTGCTGTACTAAAGGATTCGTTAAGAGTCAAGGAAAACAGAAATATCATTGGTCACACTTACTGAAGCTGAAACAGTTGGTCAAAAAAGGCTGTCAGTGGAATTTTATGCATTTTTGGGATACCGAACAAAACCCCAACCCTAGGGTTTTCATTCAACAAGAAGTTATAAACATCTTCAGCTATCTCCTTATTCATAAGGAAATCATATAAACAATAATAAATAAACTTATATTGATATCTAACAGTGTAACCTCCTGATATTCATCTATATTACTTAAAATCTTCTCCACAGAATTGTTGTAGTGTTTGGTATCTGTGTCAACTACCCGCCCCCCCCCCATCTGTTTTCATAATTCTAATGGAAGACTAATGCTGCGATTTGTATAATGCTTTTCTGTCCCCTGTCTTTAAATTAAAAAAATGAAAGCCAGGCTTAGTTAGCAAACATTTCCTAATTTCTTCTTCACGCACTTTTTCAAAGATCTTTAGAGTATAATGCAAGGGAGGGTTGTGGGTAGATAGTTTGATTAACCTCTTGCCAAAATTAATATCCTTTCACAAGTAATGTAGGTTTAATTTTCTAGAGAAAGACTTTAACTGCAAAATGTTATTCATTAAATTTGCCCTATAACTAGGCACAAAAGAAAAACCTAATTTCAACAAATTCAAATGATTAATGTTCAACTGAAAATCTGAAAAACTGAACACTTTAACATAATCTGTATTCACGATATCAGAATTCAAAGCCAATACACCATCATTCAATGTTTACTTCCCTTGCTGCAACCTCTGCTTTGACTGGAATAATTGCACTGATCCTTCCTTCTGGAGGTTTTTGTAACTGTCTCTTTCTGCTGTGCATTGTATGATGAAAATGCTACATTTGGTGAATGAAGAGGAAGTTCTTTAAAATCCATTTTGGAGCCACCAATATTCCCATGACTTGCTTTAAAAGTTATCGTTCCCTGTATGAGAGTTCTGGTTGCCACCCCTTGGTTTCCTAAAATGAGACTCTTGAATTTAAAGGGCCAGTTGTACCACCAGCCACTTGAGCTTCAGAAACTACTTTATTGGACTCAATAACAGTCTCTAAAGTAATCGTTGTACCTAATTCTACCCCATAAGCTGTCTGCGGTTGGTAGGCAGCCAGATCTCTCAAAACTTCTTTTGTTTACGCACCACAATAATTTTTTCAAAGTGGTCTAAGTTGTGAAAAAGCTTTTCATAACTGGAATGAAGATCTGGTTGTACAGCAAAATAACTAAAAAGCTCTTCTTTCTTTTTAAGCAATACCTTTAGTTGCTCCATCACATTGATTTTGTTTTTGATTAGCATTTTGAGCAATTCAAGACCAGCTTTGTTGAGAAAAGTAACCAGTTCAACACAAAAATGGCTCACCCTGTTTAACAACAGTCAGTAACTTAAAAAACTTAAACCTTTTGGGCTAATTTCCTTTGAATACAATATTCAAAATACTTGTTTTCCACTGCTAGTGCCCTAAATTTCATTAAGTCTTTTTCAATGTCAGCAAGCAAAGTGGCCACATTCTGACGTATAGTACCTTTGTTCAAATTAAACTGAATAGACCGAAATGGGTCATACTGAAAACTAGTCGCAGAGGCCACATCTGAATAAGTAAGTAAATTCAGGCACCATACAGTCACAATGTCACCATTAACAGGAAAATTGCCACTAGGGTTACCTGAGCCATTTCTGATACTGGTCTAATTGGTAATACTTTGAGACAACACCAACAAGGATTTTTGCATTTCATTGCAATGAAGTGCCAGTTCTTGTAAAGCTTTTTCCTGACTTTCAGAAAGAGAATGAAGGGCCATATCCATAAGCAGTTCTTCTTCTACATCTGCCATTAAGAAGCCAAGATTCACAAACTCCAAACTAAAACAAAGAAAAGCCAACTCAAGGAAAAGCAGTAACATAAAACACTAAAAAACAACAAATATGCCTCGGGATTGATGAAGCTCGGTACAAGGATGGTGTTAGCCCTGCGCCAAGCCTGCGGCGTACAGATGGTGCAGCAGCACCATATGCATATTAATGAAGGCATGCTGCTGCACCGTCCACGTGCACAGGAAATATGCACGAGTGCAGAGGGCGTGTTTAAGTGCTGCACGGAGGCGTGAACATGTCTACTACAGTCGTGCAACCTAAAATGCTGACTAGTACAACCTGCCTCTAATAGTAATCACTCCTGTCAGTGTCCGTGGATAGTGAAACGTATGCAAAGCATAAATACCTTTTATCTGCACTTTTTTCAAATAATGCAGCACTTTAATTGATGTATTTGTGTTGCACTGAATATTAACTGAACTGGAAGTTTTGACTCTGTTTTTTCAGTTAGTTCTCCACCCACCCTCCCTGGTTTTGCTTTGGTGTTAATCTTGGTGGCTTTGAAACTGCCCGCCCCTCTTGTAAATTTGTGTTTGGATACTTCCTCTGGGCCCATCTCATTTGCTCACTCAACTGAGTGCAGTGAGATCATATTCTGATTTCAGGCACTCCAACTGTGTACAAAGAAAGCATCTGGGAAATAAAAAAGAAAAAAAAAATTAGCTTGTTTCCTGCCTTTCCTGTAAGTGGTCTAGCCTGTTTGTAGGCTTCTGAGCCCCCAAGCCTTTCTGTGTTGGAAGGAAGCTTTCTAGCTTAATTTTGTTTCTTAGAACTAGCCAGTTTTCTAGTTTCAGCACTCAAATCTGTTTCTTTGAACTCAGCTCTTATTCAGAACTCATTGTAACACTAAATAAGCTGCAAATTACTACAACACTCAACTTGCCTCACTTGTCTAGAGGAAAGCAGTTTTTAGTACTTAATAAATAAGCACCTATCCAGGCATGTCTAAGGGTCAGCTCCTGGTTATTTCTCCTGTCTACCTGATGAATCTGGGCATCTTGGGGCAATGCAGCAATTGCCTCATGTACACACACAACCCTCTCCTGCTACCATCCAACACTACAACCTGTGAGAGATGCACTTATATAGCCATACTGGAAGGAAAGCTTTCTTCACCCAAGACTGGACTAGACAGTCAGGAGGAGAAGGTAAACACTTGCACCACACCAGACTCATCACATAGTCCCTCAAAACCTACACCATCAAAACACACACACATAGAAACACAAAACACAAACCTACATTCGTGGAGTCTCTCAATAAAAACCTGCTCAAGCATATGGGACCTCCAAAGCAGAAACGCAAGCAAGCTCCACCGCCCAACACAACCCAAATGACACATAGCCCACAAACTCAGTGTAACACTCAACCACAGCCCATAAGGCATAACAACTTACCCAACACTCTAGTCATAGGTGACTCTATAGTCAGGCACACCAATGTTCCACTCACCAGGCTAAACAAGGAGAAAGTTACTGTCAGCTGCCTGACAGGTGCCAGGATCCGCCACATAATGCATGCACTCAGGTCACTCTGCAACAAGTACAAATATGACACTGTCATTGTCTATGTTGGTGTGAATGACCTGAGACGTACCTCCCTGGACTACATGAAAACAGACATGGAGGAGCTCTCCGATCTTGTAGCCCAGGCAGGTATGACCCTAGCCCTGAGTAGCATCTTGCCATCACCCAGAATGATACCACAGTACAAAGACAAAATGATTGACTTCAACAATTGGCTAAGCTTCTGGTGTCATTCTAAGGGGATCCAGTATTTGTCTGCCTGGAACAACATGATCGACAGACCACGATGCTTTGCCAAAGATGGCCTGCACCTGTCACCCTTGAGATTCCGGATACTGGCAAAGGCTCTTGCTACCCCTATAGTGCCTTTTTTAGGCAAGGTTCAAACAGGTGCAAGCAAGCAAAATCTGAGGGTAATGCTACTCAATGCTAGAAGTCTAAACTTCAGAATGCACTCACTCGAGGCACTCCTTAAAATGGAGAACATCGACATCTGTGCAGTGACAAAGACCTGGTTCAAAGCTCCAGAGAGCACCCCTGCATTACCAGGCTATAATTCATACCACACCTTTCGGCCACCTAACCCGGAACGAAGCACTAAAGGTGGAGGCGTGTCCATTATCACTGAGGATATCCACATCTCCAGACTAGTTGCACAGCATAATGTATCCGAGATTATCCAAGTGTAACTAACTCTGGGCAAGACTGCAATCCAAATTATAGTTTGATACAGACCCCACACCATGTCCCAGGATTCCCACTCCTCATTTCTTGATACACTAGAAAGTATTAGGGTACAACCCAACACCCTAATAATGGATGATTTCAACTACCCCACCATTAACTGGGGAAACTACTCATGTACCAACTCTTTTTCTCAACGTTTTCTGGAATTCATAAATTCCAATGCCTTGGATCAACTTATTCACACCCCCACCAGGGGCAGCAATATCCTAGACCTGGTCATCACCAACATGGGCAACCAGTGTTCCACACCAGAGGTCAATTCCTTGTTGATCAGTTCCAACCACAAGCTAATCACCCTAGACATTCACATCCCAACCCCAGTTAGGGAAACCAATGTAAAAAACTTCTCCAAAACCAATTTTACACTTCTTAAGACAGAAGTGGCAAACTCCATGACACCCATGCAGATGGACAATAGAGGTACGACTGCTGAATCCTACACAAATGCACTTTATAAGAACTTACACGAGTACATGGATCATGCTATCCCTAATGGAACCAAGATGCTATCCTCCAAAAAAAGAAAGCCAATCTGGTGGTCCTATGCCATAAACAAACTCTACAACAGAAGAAAGAAACTGTTGCAAAAAAGAGTAAAATCCCATGACTGGAGGAACTCCCTGGTCAACCTCAGTAAGAAGCTGAGATCCCTCATAAAATCCTTCAAAGCTAGTTACGAAAACAACATTGCCACTGACTCTAAAGACAACCACAAAGCATTCTATAGCTATGTCAAGAATCTCAATGGCAACACTCAGATCTGCTCTGAGTTACAGCACCATGGCATTTAATATACAGAACCAACTGATATTGCCAACATCCTGGCAGATAGGTTCAGTGCTAACTTTACCCCCTCTCTCCCCCTAGAGGGCCCATCTCTATACTGGAAGAATGCAAAGTTCCTGTAATCATAGCTGCACAGGTAAAAAACACACTCTCCAAAACCAAGAACACAGCATCCATGGGACCTGACAATATCCCAGGCTGCATTCTACATGAACTACAGAATGAACTGGCACCCTACCTAAGTACCATGTTCACTCATAGCCTCACCTCAGGCTTTGTGCCCACTGAATGGCACACCATGACGGTTATCCCACTCCACAAAGGGGGAGCCATGATGGACCCCGGGAACTACCGCCCCATTAGCCTGATGAGCCTGGTCTGCAAGGCCATGGAACGTATCATCATGGGAGTCATAAACAAAGACATTGGTAATCTCCAAACTCTGGACCCTACCCAGTTCAGGTTTGTAAAAGGCAGATCATGTCTCCTAAACCTGATTGACTTCTTTGAAGCAGTCACCAAAGCTATAGATGAGGGTAAGGTGGTTCACACAGGTTTTTTAGATCTTGCCAAGGATTTTGACATTATCCCCCACTCTGGAATTATACATAAGCTCACTAAACTAGGTATAAATCCCTATGTCACAAGATGGGTTGCCAGCTGGCTCATGGACAGAACCCACACTATGAAAGTAGCAGACTCCAAATCTGACTTCAGACCAGTGACAAGTGCAGGACCACAGGGTTCAGTCCTGGGTCCTCTCCTGTTTGGTATCTACTTCTCTGAAGTACAGGCTAACACAGAAGGTCTTTGGCTAACAAAGTTTGCAGATGACTGCAAACTAGGAGCCATAATCGAAACTCCTAATGATGTGGACATACTACAAAAGGGCCTCACTGAGACAGATGTTTGGTGTCAAAGCCATGGCCTGAAGCTCAATGCCAAAAAGTGTACTGCCATCCCCTTTGGTAAAAATTCTGTACCCATGAACTACCACATAAGTGGTAGTCTCCTTAATGCCGAAAGTGTGATAAGAGACCTTGGGACACAGGTGGACAGTAATCTCTTCTTTGATAATCACATCACCACAGTGGTCAGGAAATTCTTCTGCGTGGCTCACCTCATAACAAAAAATTTTTCATCCAGAAAAAAAGAGGTCATTGTTCCCCTCTACTCATCATGCATTAGACCCATTATAGAGTACAGTGCCCCTTTTGGTATGTACCTCACAAGACATTTACAACAACTGGAAAGGCTACAGAAATACCTCTCAAAGAGGATTACTTCCTCAAACAGATGCCCTACGCAGACCATCTCAAAAAAACTCCAGCTTTAATCCATCGCATATCGCCTACTCAGAGGTGATCTCTGCCTAACATACAAAGCTATGTCAAACCCAGAGCTGTTGGACATGCCCCACTTAAAGAAATCTTAATCCCTCTGAGCTACACGCCCTAGGGACCTAAACCTTTTCACCACAATAAATAGAACATGCTGGAGGGATAGATTCCTGTCCCAGAGACTTCCCATACTCTGGAACAGACTACCTATCTATGTCAAACAGAGCTCCTCATTAGCACTCTTCAAGAAAAATCTTGATGATTGGATGGGAAATAGGAAATTCACCCCAGGGATCACTTCTGTAGCTTTGCTCAACAGGGGCACGGGAAAATAATTTTCTTGGGTGGCAAAAGCCAGGATACCTTTTTGGCTAGGCTTATACAGGCCCTAGGGCTCATAGCCTAGTACCTAGCTATGAACCTATGAACCTAAGAGAGTTCCTCAAACACCAAACTAAAATCACAGGAGTAAACACACAAGCACATAGCTGAATGTTGAGCCCCCATCCCTAAAACAATTACATTTAAAACCCTGTGTCCATATTTCATTGTAGGGTATACCAAGTGGAAAAGAAACACAGCGTGTTTGCGTGCCACTGCCCTTTGCTAATCCTAGCCCAATGGTCAGAGCATTCACTTAATATCTGCCCATTCACAGTCCGAGTCGTCCTTGTCTGGATGGCCCAAAAATGAATGAGTATAACCTGGGTCAACCAACCATGTCATGAAAGATAAGTATTTGCATGTACCTATGTGCGTGAAGTACAGCATGTGAAAGACCAAATATGCTAGGGTTTGCCTCAAAACCATAATGGTACCAGAGATATGTAGAGTAGGCAATGTGTACTGCTGTCTGTTTCATGGGCTAACAACCAGAGAAGGGATGGATTTTGGGGGGGTGATGGGTAATGTAATAATCCGCCAAGTGGAGACTAGGTCGGATGTATAATAGGTGGACTGGAGGTGTACGAGGGTGCAGTGGGCAAATCCAAAAGGAAACTAAAGAACATACATTCACATCCCCTATGCACCCTGTCAGGTCATATTGCAGAACACAATCCCACAAACATATGAACATTAAAATGTACGATACACATATACAGAAATGGTACCGGCTCACACCACATAATGTTTTGGCATGAACTGAGCCATCCAACCCCTACACGCCTGGATACATAATTGAATACCCATCACACCCCCCCTTGCTGAACATCCACCAAAACCACCCATACTCAGGCTACTAGCTTGGGCCAGCCATATCTGCTCATAGTGCCCCCTACCCACATTTAGTAGGCAGTCTCACCCTAAGCAGTCCCAGGCCTGCAAACTAGGTATCCCATGCATGTATAACCCTCCCTCATTTTCATATAGCCAAAAGAATGGTGTCAATGGCGTTCACAATTTTTGGACATCCCTCATAGGATAAGTGTCTGTTCTCAAGATTAGACATGGTGGCACAATACGATTTACACCCCGTTGACATCTGGACACAAGTCAGATTAGCAGTACTTGTCCCCAACCCTGCTCAGCCTCCACCTGGTCCTGCAGAACGTACGGCCTGGGATTAAATACCTGACCATGATGCACATCTCCCCATGTGCATTATCAGGAATATATACCTTTCACATGTTCCCAAGAAGCTTCACCATAGCCATCTTCCAAATAGTACACAACCACAAATTGTGTACTCTGTCCACGTTCCACGTCGTAATGATGCACACAACCCCTGTATACAAACGGTACAGGTCCCTCCCAGATGTGGGTGTTCATATACATCGGCATGTATAACCCCAGATATGTAGTCATATATCTATAAATGTACATACTTATATTCGCATAGCTACACATCACACATACATGCATATAAGTAGTTGCCAAGTTTGTGACCTATTCATAAATATGTATACTTGCAAATGTATACATATGTCTCTCAGAAACATATAAACATTAACATGTACTATACATATGTACACCAACCGAATGTCACATTTGTTGTCAGTAGTGTGGAATGCCTATAGTAAAGTCATATATCCTAAATACCATCCATGCAGAATGTATCACGGATGGTTTAGTGGTCAAACCAGTGTCTATGGTGTTTCTGTTCCTGGGTCCAAGCCATGCAAGGGCTGCTAATTTTATATAATGCCCAGAATAATGGCTGTCGGATATAGGGTGAGTAAGGCACATTCAAGCAGATGTAAGCTGGTATGCGCGGCGGTAAGTGGTGGTTATTCAACAGTATGGGAAATGTAAATAAACATGTAAGTGTATATGCATGTTTATGTACAGATATATATATATATATATATATATATCCATGAAGAATGAACATGGTCACAATAAAGCATTCATAACGAATGCAAATGAAAACAGCAGTTAAACCCCTGTATTATTTAACGCTATCATATCAAGCTGGCCAGAGGTGAGCAAATCTCCTGGGTCTCCAACCATAGGTAGGATGCTAATAGTGGGACTATCTTTGTCCACATGCTAAGTCTGACTTTCAAGCAGGTACAGGGCAGTCCCAGTCTCCAGCTGGATGAACCAAAAACTGGAAGACTATTTGAACCCCCTGACCATTATATTAACATATGTTCCAGGACTATAAGCTTGGAATGTCTGAATATACTTGGTCTGAGTCAACATGCGGGATGGGTCTAGAGTGGTAGGGAGTGGCGCATGTGTAGGGGTGTGTTTTTTCCAACTGGAGAACGGATGACTGCTATGTTAGTGAAGTGTTGCGGTGTGTGTTCGGGTAACTATGAACCATGGGTATACATGCAAATGAAGCAGCACAGCAATAGAGTAGTGGTTAGAGCATCCACCTAATGAGCAGACGTTGCCGGTTTGACTGCAGCACATACCATTTACAACGCGGAATCTGTATACGAGCATATTCTGACATTTTATGCTGTATAACGATATAATACCATTGAAATGTGAACTGGAGTGACGTATCACAGCAAAAATGGAGAAGGTGTTTGCATGATGGGAAGCGGCAGTGAAATATGGCGAAACAGAAAACCGCTGCTGAAAAGTGTTGTACCCACCCTTTGTCCAATGCCCCTTGGTCTGGCCAGCAACACAATAAACTGCCTCGACAAGGCTCGACCCCAGGATCCTACACACCGTAGCCAATGTGATTTACCACTAAGCCACGGCAGTTATACTTAACTCTGATGTTATCACAAACATAGCAGACAGCACAGTCATTCAACAGTCTGATCAAAGTAAATAATCATGTAGATGTATATGCATGCGTACATACAGATATATATATATACATATATATATATATATATATATATATATATATATATATATATATATATATATATATATCTGTAAAGAACAGGCATGGTCACAATAAAGCATTCATAACGAATGTGAAGGAAAACAGCAGTGGAACTCACATATTATTTAGTGCTGTCATATCAAGCTGGCCAGAGGTGAGCAAACCCCCTGCATCTACAACCACAGGTAGGATGCTAACAGTGGGACTAACTTTGTCCACATGCTAAGTCTGACTGTCAGACAGGTACAGGGCAGTCCCAGTCCCCAGTCGGACGAGCCGAGAACTGGAAGACTATCTGAATACCCTGACCATTGTATGAACATATGTTCCAGGATTATAAGCTTGGGACGTCTGAATATACTTGGAGTGAGTCAACATGTGGGATGGGTCTAGAGTGGTAGGGAGTGCACATGTGTAGTGGTGTGGTTTTTCCAACTGGAGAATGGATGACTGCTGTGTTAGTGAAGTGTTGAGGTGTGTGTTCGGGTAACTATGAACCATGGGTATACATCAAAATGAAGCAGCACACCAATAGTGTAGTGGTTAGAGTATCTGCCTAACGAACAGGCATTCATGGTTCAAGTTCAACTATAGCACATATCATTTTCCATGTAGAATGAATGTCGGTCTGCTGTAAAACTGACATAATAACATGTACAAGTGAACTTGAGTATCGCATGGGACTTTTATCCAAATCCATTCAATCAAAGGGGTACTGTCATAACAAATAAGGCACAAGTAAGCACAAATGAGCAGCAGTAAACATATATAACAAACAGTAAGCAAATCTGAGTGCTCTTGCACGGGTGTAAGTAGTGCCCAGCATAGGGAATGTATATAAATATGTACAGATGTGCCAGACGTGAGGATGGTGCTGGAGGGCTGCCTATGTCCGATGCACATAGTACGCTCCCTATACATGGTTGAGGACAGGTAATGTCATGTTTGGCATCCCTTTTACTGTCTGTGCAAGTCAGAGAGGGTGTAATTCCCTGCATCCCTACTGTGTCAGTGCATATGCTATGTGTTGCCTCTTTGCCAAGGCCAGGTCATACTGGGCATGCCTCCTTCTGCCTATTGGGTCAGGTTCAGGTTGATCCCCCTCCGAGTCACTCTGTGCCTGTACAGGTCTTGGCATTGGTGGGGGGCTGTGTGGCTCTGCCCCATGCTGTTCCTGCTGCAGATGTTTCCTCAGGATCATATTGTGTAGCATAGCGCATACCTTAACAATTTGGGTGCATGTAGCTGGTGAATACTGCAAGGCTCCACCAGATGTGTCCAGACACCAGAACCTTGTCCTGAGCATCCCAGACACATGCTCTATTATATGTCTGGCCTGTGCGTGTGCTTCATTATGGCGTTGTTGTTCAGGTGTGTGTGCATTTCTGATGGGTGTCATCAGCCACAGCTACAGTGGGTACCCAGCATCCCCCACTAGGTGACCATAGGGGATGTCCATATTGGCAAAGCTGTGGTACAGCTGTGTCAGATGCCATATTTCAGAATCGTCATAGCTTCCAGGGCAGCCAGCACGCACATTCATTATAGTGCCCTGGGCATCACATATGACCTGGCAGTTGATGGAGGGGATGTCCCTGCAATTGATGTAGGCCCTACCCTGCTCACGGGGTGGTGCTTTGATGCATACATGCATGCAGTCTATAGCACCCACTACCCCAGGGTAGTCTGCTATTTGGTAGAAGAGATGCATATTGCTGGTCAACACCTCACATGTGTTGAGGAAATATACGTGCTCACTGGCATGTGCTGATGGCATCCAGGAACTGGTGGAATACTCTGGATGCTGATGCCTGTGAGATCCCCATGAAATCCCCAGTTGTACTTTGGGAGGTACCTGTGGCTAGTATACCTAGGCCTACACATACCTTGGTATCCACTGGAATGGGTTCCCCTCGGCCTGTTTGATGTGTCAGGTGTGGCCGGCACAGCTCAACAATTTGCTGTAGGAGGTCTCTGTCCATCCTATAGAGCTCCACTATCTCCAGCTCATGTAGCCCCTGGTAGGATACCCTGAGTCTGTACACTCTTCTTTGTCTCCTCACTGTGGGTTGTTCAGCAGCATTCACATCCTCACCACCCTCAGCCTCTTGCACATGTTGTTCTATGTTGCCTGCTGCAGCCCTTCTCATTTTGTAGGTTTGTTTGATAAAATTTCTCCCCTTGTATACACCGGTGGTGTAGAGTGTGGAAAAACCAGAGGGTAAGGTGTTTGGTTAGTTTATAGCAGTGTTCTGGGCTGGGCTGGTCTGCTGCCTCTGTAATTGGCTGATCCTGATACATTTCACCTGTCAGCTCAGCTAGTTCTCCTTGATTACTTTCCTACTGCTGTTACCCCTTCCGATTGCCCTAGGCAGGTTTAGACACACCCATAGCTTAGCCATGCTAAGCTGGGAGCAATCCTGAGCCACAGGGCTCCAATCCACTTACAGTATGCCTGACACACACCCCCATGATGTCACCTATATCCAAGTCTTGCACCCAGCTATCTATACTCTTACACTCTTGGGACCTGCCTCACAACCTGGGGAAAACTGGGATTCACTATCCTTCACCTCATTTGCATAGGATTGCCTGCTAATACATAGTTACATGTCCCATACTGAGCCTCCCCTAAACTAACTGCTGCTTACCATCGTGCAAATCTGCACAGACCCGCTTAAAAGTGCCTTACTCACTCCATATCAAATGGCCCTTGTTCTGCCCAGCAACAAGATAACCTGCCTCTGCAAGGCTCAAAACCAGGACCCTGCACACCACAGCCAATGTACTTTACCACTAAGCCATGACAGATATACAGACATCGGTTGTTATCATGAGCATATCATCTGGCACAGTCATTATATATCCCAAGAACAAACCTCATGACACAAAAGCATTAGAAAAGAATGAAAAGGTAAACACCAGCAGCTCCTGTATTATGTGCTGGTGTTAATCCCAGGGCAATTGTGATTTCCGTCTGACGCATGGGCTCAGACTGTATACTGGGTAATATTAGGGTTGCTGACTTTACTCACCAGTCCTGTTGCCAAATGTATGGGTATGTCTTGCCAACCCAGACTCTTGGCTGATTGTGACTTATATGGCCACTATATAGGGAAACTACAAAACACGCTCCTCAACACATCCAGTGGCTAGACACTCACAGCCTCCAACACATAGGGTATGACTGACAAACACACACCTGCTATGCCTTGTAATAGAACACCTACCTGACTACTTTAACACACTACAGCATTATGCAGTTACAAAATGTGCTACCGAGATTACTGGGTCACAGCAATCCCAGATGTGTATTCCTAGGTGGGTGACATCGTCAGCCTTGCCAAAGTTGAGTATAGGAATTGTATGGAGTGTGAGTACTCTAAAAAGCATTGTTCTGTCCATCGGCAGATGGACACACACACACACTTGGCATGTCTGGGATTAGAACACCAACCTAACTACTTTATCACACTACAGCATTACTCAGTTACAAAACATGCTGTCGAGATTACTGGGTCACAGAAATCATTGAGGTGCATTCCTAGGTGGGTGACATCATCAGCCTTGCCAAAGTTGAGTATAGGAATTGTACGGAGTGTGAGTACTCTAAAAAACATTGTTCTGTTCACCAACAGATGGACACACACACACTTGGTATATCTGGGATTAGAACACCAACCTAACTACTTTATCATGCTACAGCATTACGTAGTTACAGAATGTGCTATCGAGATTACTGGATCAGAGTAATCTCAGAGGGGTATTCCTAGGTAGTTGACATCATCACCCTTGCCAAAGTTGAGTATATGAATTGTATGGAGTGTGAGTACTCTAAAAAGCATTGTTCTGTTCACCGGCAGACAGACACACACACACACACTTGGCATATCTGCGATTAGAACACCAGCCTAACTACTTTATCACACTACAGCATTACACAGTTATAGAACACGCTATAGAGATTACTGGGTCACAGCACTTCCAGAGGTGTATTCCTAGGTCGGTGACATCATCAGCCTTGCCAAAGTTGAGTATAGGAATTGTACAAAGTGTGAGTACTTTAAAAAGCATTGTTCTGTCCACCAGCAGATGGACACACACTAGGCATGTCTGGGATTAGAACACCAACCTAACTACTTTATTACACTACAGTATTACACAGTTACAGAACGCGCTTTAAGATTATTGGGTCACAGCAATCCCAGAGGTGTATTCCTAGGTGGGTGACATCATCAGCCTTGCCAAAGTTGAGTATAGGAATTGTACAGAGTGTGAGTACTCTAAAAAGCATTGTTCTGTCCACCGGCAGACGGACACACACACACACACCAGTGATGGGATCAGAATACCTGCCTATCTACAGATCACTATTATAGTACTACGCAGTTATGAGTTGCGCCACAGAGATCACACATTCTAAGGCAGTCATCATGACCTTCTAGGATTATGGACATCAACAGGGATGCTGACAGTTAAGATGTACATAGCTGTGAACCTGTGTGTTTAATGTAGGAGTCCATCTCGAACAGGAGTATGCCCTTCTGTGGAATGGACGACTACTATCACTATACAGGATTACAATGGCCATTCTCATACACATAGAAGCACATAACATGCACAAGGTGTCAGTGGGCATGCTCACACACTTAGTAGCACAGGGCTGTTTGGAATGCACTGAGTCCAAATACACAATGTTATACTGGGCATGCTTATACACTTAGTAGCACAGGGCTGTTTGGGATGCACTCTGATTCTAAACACGGAAGGCCACAGTGGCCATGCTCATACAGTTAGACGTACAGAACATGTTGTAATGGACTCCGGTGTTAGTAGTTGTCATTTTTAGCAGGAATGCTGCACTATATGTATCTGACACTGGTCATCTACACAACATCTGCTGCTGTCCATCACCTTATATGTATCAGTCTATACCAAGCACAATACTACCACTCGCAGTGATTTCATGCTAGGAATGGCAACTGCTTGACCAACACAATGAGCCAATGTCTTGCTGTAATTATGAGGTTGTCCAGTGTCTGTCAGTCTGGGATGACATGACTGACAGAAGACAAGCCTTTGTCACAGATCACATGCATCCATGATTCAAGGGAGTGGTGATAATACCTCGTTCACATTTGTCCATATAGTGTCATTCCAAGGCAAATGACCTAAAGACAGGATAACATCCTGACAACTAGAAGACAATTGCATTGTATGCTTATGCTAACCAGTGCTAGATGTGTTGCTGTCATAATCACAGCTGCTCACTGTTGAACCTACAATGGGGAATACTGACATCTGTGCAGTGAGGAACACCTGGCTGAAGGCTCTTTAGTGCACAATAGCACTACCACCATATAACTCAGAACCAGACATGTGGGCCATAACACTGGTATGGACCACTCCAGGTGGTGGTGTCCCCACATTCATAATGGCTACTCACATGTACAGATCAGTACTTCAACATAAGTCATCACAGATGAGCCAGGTGCAGGTCACAGTGTCAAAAGCTGCATTCTAGGATGTAATCCTCAGACACCACCATGTCCTCAGACCACCAACACACATCCATTCATGTGGTATGACAAGTAAAGGTACAACACCAAGTAACCTTTGACTGGTGGACTGTACCTAGCCCTACAACAACTGTGCAGAATACCCATGTAATGACACAGTTGCATTATGTGTTATACAAAGCAATGATACCACTGTTTGTAACCAGGTCAGCTGTACACATACCAGGGTCCCTCGGATATTAACAGCAGCAACATATGACTGTTGCTGTGCACCATTCAGTGTGTACACAGCCTGACATGAAGCTATGATTGTATGAGATGTTAATGTGGGGAGCAGATTGTTTTGACATTTGTGTAGGATATAACCTGGAATGTGGACAGGTCCCATGCAGCCTGTATGTATGGCATTAGAGAGTGTAGCTTGTACCTGCATAGTTGTTATTACAGGGGCTCTGTAGTGTACATGGATATATGAATGTGTACCTGTTGGGGGAGCAGTGTGTTTATGTTATCCAAGACCCTATCTGGCTGAACAGGTGCTATTTCCATTGGTGCAGTACTTCTCATACCATAGTGATGTGAAGCACAGCATGTCTTGTTGTTGCCATTATGTTTCATGACACAGCTATGGAATCCTTTGTGTTTGGCCTCATAATATGTAGATGATTAATTGCACAGTAGCTTTGCATGGCATTATATGGTGTATCTGCATCTTACTGAGGCTGACCATGGATCAACTTCCACTCATGTGTGTTGACTCTTGCAACAGTTACTACCTTCTGTGGTACAGCTTAAGGCAGGGTACCACCAGTTTGCCTGCATGTTTGTGTTTGTTTGAATCCTGTTTCTGTTTCAATGGCATGATCACTGCACATATGTGAGTGCCTAAAGTGCATTTGTATAGGACCCAGCATTTGCGCATGCATTGTACATCTGCATGGTTGCCATGATAGTCACCACTTTGCTCTTAAGGAGCATAACATTGGCTTTGAAGATTGACCATGTGTGGCATACTGTTAGCCCTGTTGGTTTGACTATGGTGATCCAGGTCATTGGTGTTGATGACATCCAACATGCATTGAGCACATGTGTTGGTACATGATGAGTCTTCCCGGTTCATAATGGGATAGCTGAGTGGCCATGATTATGGTGTTCTGTCTCACAACTGGTATTGCCCATTACAGCACAATAACAGTTGGGATTTCTGAGACATGGTGGATGATCTGTCACAAGGTGCAATTTGGATTACACTTTGGCACAAAGGTAGTTGCTCAGCATAATGCATCTTACGTTGTGCAAGTGCAACTTGCGTGGGGATGTACATATCCCTCAGGAAGTTGGACACACCTGTGGCCCATGTGTTCCAATAAATAATGTTAGCCAAGAAGTGAGGTATGGGTTATAAAATGGTCATGCAGGGGTGCTCTCCAAAGCATTGAACCATATCTTAATCACTGCACAGATATGTTCTCTATGTTTCAGATTGCAGTGAGTCCATATTGAGTACCTGATTTGTATCATTGAGTAGCAAGACCCACAGTTTATTTATAGGCTGTCCCTGTTGCACCAGTGGACTTTTACTTGAACCTGGCATGATGAGGGCACTATAGGGGAAGCATGGGTCATTGCCAGTATCCAGATTCTCAGGGGTGACAGGTGCAGGCCCTGTCTGGCAAAGCATCATGGTCTGTCAACCATGTTATCCCAGGCAGGGAGATGCTGGATACTCTTTGAATTACATCAATACATTTCATGATTGTGGAATACAATCTTTGTCCCTGTACTGCTGCATCATTCTGGCCACTGGCAGAATGCTACCCAGGACTTGGGACATACCTGCATGGGCTACAAGACCTGACAGTTCCTACATGTGTTTCCATGCAGTCCAGGCTACTGCATCACAGGTCCTGCACAATAACATAGCATATGCCAGAGACATGTGTATAGTTCTAAAGGAGGTTGGAGTGTATGGATATGTGGCTAATCATGGCAGACAGGCAGTTGACAGTATGTTTGCTCTCATATAGCTTGGTGTGTAACATAGTGCTAGGGTTTGCATTCACAAATGAGTGCTGTTGGCCATGTTTCTGGCCACGTGTTCTGAGGTGTGACACAATTATGCAAACTATTTTGTACAGTCTTTGTATTCTGTTGTCTGTCTATTCCAACTTGGGAGGCCTCTTGCTTGGCCAGATACTTAGAGGCCTCTGTGGATCTGTGTGATATCTGGTGGAATGTGTGTGTGTGTCCTTACTATATTCCGGTAAGGGTATGTGTTGGTTGTGGTGATGAGATACATGTGTTAACCTACACCTCTTGACTGTCTAGTCCAGTCATGGGTGTAGTATGGACTGTCTCCAAGATCACCCCTGTAGCTGCATCCCAGACAATGTGTGGGGTGTGGTGTTAGGTGGGTTTGGCAGTGTACATGGCATAGAGATTGCATTCCCCCAGGATGGCCACATACACAAGCTGACATTAGTAAATACCAGTAGCTGACTAGTGGACATGCATGTATGAGCATTCAGTACTACAAGTACCACATACTGTATTTAGTATACTTACTGCTTATGAAGATGTTTTAGACAGTGATGCACACATGTAAATATGTGAGTTATGGATGTGGCAACACTAGCTATTACAGGAACATGGTAGCTACCTTTAGTAGCAATCCCCCTCTGAGGGCCACATCACATCCTGATAGTTGATTACAGATGATGCAAGTGTGAACAGGGCTGTATCCTTGTCTAGGTATATAATCACATACCCATCAGAACCATGAGCTCTGTTGGGCACAGATACTCACTCCCCACACAAAGTCAGATATCAATTTACTCTGCTGCCACTATCGACATGATCGGGATATGATAAGATAGTGTACATCATCACCTATGAAGCAGCTATTACACATGGGCAGCAGTTTCCTACATCTTACACTCCTACTGCAGATGTCACACTGGAGTTAAAGATGATATGCACCCTGTTTCATTACCAGTACTGTCAACATATTTCCAAGCAGCTGTTAGTCTGGTGATGAGAGGTTAGGCTACACAAATCTAAATGTTCAACCAGTGTATCTCTACTGTCAATATCCACTCTATGTAGGTGTGCACATAGCCATATGGCACAGCCCTGTAACAAGGGTCAGTACACATTTGTAGAACATGTACACGTGCAGAGCTGTCATTGCTTGCAAACAATAGTAGAGATGTGGATATTAGGCAAGGTGGACTTTTAGGCAAGGCTCGTAAGACAAACCCACCACCGTACATAGCACAAGTAACCAGAAACTGAGGGTATTGCTACTCAAAGCCAGAAATCTAAACCTCAAATTACACACACTCAAGGCACTCCTCAGTATGGAGAACATTGATAACTGTGCAGTAACAGACACTTGGTTTAAGGCTCCAGAGAGCACCCCAGCACCACCAGGCTATAAGTCATACTACACTTTTCGGCCACAGAACCCAGACCAGAACACAAAAGGTGGGGGTGTATCCATATTCATCAAGGATACTCACACCTCCAGGTTAGTGGTGCAGCACGATGCATCAGAGATCATCCAAGTGCAACTGACAATGGGCAACACTGCAATCCAAATTGTAGCTTGCTACAGATCACCCACCATGACCCAGGACCCACATTCTGCATTTCTGGGGACACTGGGAAATATGCGGGTCCTACCAAATACCCTAATACTAGGTGATTTCAACTACCCAAACTTTAACTGGGAGAACTACTTAAGTACTAACTCCCTTGACAAGCGCTTCTTAGAATTTCTTGACTCAAACACCCTGGAACAACTTGTCTACACCCCCACCAGAGGGAACAACATATTGGACCTGATCATCACTAACATGGGCAACTGGTGTTCCACACCCGACGTCAACCCCTCGCTGTTTAGATTAGACCATAGACTAATCACTCTGGATATTCACATTTTCCCCACAACCCCAAACAAGGAAACCACTGTAAAAATCTTTTCCAAAGCAGACTTCATGTTGCTTATGCCCAAGGTGGAACGGTTCACAGCCCTCACGCCAATGGACAATGCTATCCAAGATGCTGAAACCTATACAAAGGCACTCTATGATCATCTGCAGGAATGCATGGATCATGCTATCCCAAGTCAAACCTAGACTCACTCCTCCAAGAACAGGAAACCGGTCTGGTGGACCCATGCCATACACAGGCTCTACAATAGTAGGAGGTAACTAGTACAGATAAGAGCGAAATCCCTAGAAGGACAGACAACCCTGATCAGTATCAGCAAGAAACTATGATCCCTCATGAAATCATCCAAGGCTAGCTTCAAAAGACAATTTCTCAAGGACCCTACAGACAACCACAAAGCATTCTTTAGCTATGTCAAGAACCTAAGTGGGAACTGTCAGATCTGCTCAGAGTTGGTGCAGACTGGCACAAAATACACTGAACCAACTGATATTGCCAACATTTTGGCAGACAGGTTCAGCACAAACTTCACACCCCTCTCAACCCCTAAATGGCTCTTAACCATAACAGAAGAATGTATGGCCCCAGCAATCACTGACACACAGGATAAAACAGCCCTATCCAAAGCCACAAATACAGCCTCAGTGGGACTGGGCAGTATCCCAGGCTGTGTCTTACAAGTGCTCCAAATGAACTAACCCCTCACCTAAACACACTGTTCAAACCCAGCCCCTCTACAGGCTACATACCCACAGAGTGGTGCACAGCAACAGTTATCCCACTCCACAAAGGTGGTGCCCCAACGGACCCCGGACCTATTGCTCTATAAGCCTGACTAGCCTGGTCTACATGGCTATAGAGCACATCATCATGGAACTCATTAACAGAGACATTGGGAACCTCCAGACACTTGACCCAACCCAGGTCTGCTTGATTGAGTGCAGATCATGCCTACTGAACCTGTTTGACGTCTTACAGTCACCTATACTTTAGGAGTGGGGTGTGGTAGTTCACACATACTACCTGGACCTCGCCAAGGATTATGACACCATTTCTCACTCAGGTATTGTTTATAAACTCACCAGCCAGTACATACACCCATACATCACAGGTTGGGTTGCCAACAGGCTTACAGACAGATCACACATGGTAAGCCTAGCAGCCTCCAGGTGCAACTCTTAACCAGTTACAACTGGTGTCCCACAGGATTCAGTCCTGGGACCCCTACTGTTTGCCATATACTTCTCAGAGATACAGGCGCACACAGGTGGACTACAGCAGACCATGTTTGGTGACTACTGCAAACTGGGAGCCATAATTGACAGTCCAGCTGTCACAGACATCCTTCAAGGGGCCTCACATAGACCAACACAGGGTGTCACAGTCATGGCCTCCAGCTAAAGGCCATGAACTGCATGGTCATTCCATGTTGGGAAAACTAAACAACCACATATTAATACATGTGTGGCAGCCACTTTAATACAGGCGAGGTAATGGGTATGTGGAGATTACATTAGATAGTGATCTCTCCTTTGACAATCATATCTCCAAAGTAATTAGGCCATCCTTCTATGTAGGCCATCTGATTACTTAAGGGTTTGCATCTAGACATATTGAGGTTATTGTGCCCCTTTACTCATCACTCATCAATCCCATCATTGAGTATGATAACCCATTTGGGATGTACCTCAGAAGACACATCCAACAGCTGGAGGGTCCACGAACATACCTCACCAAGAGCATTACTGGCCTCAGACATGTGTCCTATGCTGCCAGACTGCATGAACTCTTGCATTACTCAGTGGCATCTCATTTACTCAGAGATGATCTTTGCTGCCCAACAAAGCCGTGTCCAAGTCAGGCTTAATGGATATGCTCCACCTATGGGAATCCATGTCACAGTGATCCACACACTGTAATGAGCTAAACCTTGCTACAACCATAACTGGAAGATGCTGGAGTGACATATTCCTGTCACAGGTACTCCCCATGCTTTGGAACTACATCCCTGATTACATTATACGGAGCCCCTCACTAACACTCCAGGGAAACCTTTCAGAGTGGATGGGGAACAGTGGGTACACCCTAGGGTTCCTGCAATTGGCTCTGCAGTTAGTTAATCAATGGGGTGGCAACAGCTGACACATTTCGGCTAGGCATATGAATGGCCTTGGGCAGTTAGCCAAGTAACTACCTATGTACCTATGAACCTATACATACAGTATCAGCACATGCTAATAGCTTAATTTACTTCTCAGGTTTTGACTTACCTTGTGCCAATAGCGGTTGTGTATGCAATAGTTGAGGGCTACCTATGTAGAATGCACACAGTAGACCACCTATACATGACAATTTACAGGTGGTCTTGTGTGTGTGCCATCCATGTTTACTGTGTGTGCAGGTGGAGAAGGGTGTCAGTCCATAGGTGCCTACACTGTCAGTGTGTGTGTGCTATACGTTCCCTCTTTGCCAAGGCATGGGCATACTGGGCACACCTCCATCTGCCTACTGGGGCTGGCTCTGGGTGTTCATGGTCTGACTACATCTGTGTCTGTGGGGCCCTTGGCAATGGTGGTGGGCTGTGAGGGCCTTCACCATTCTGTCCCTGCTGCAGCTGTTTCCACAGGATCATATTGTGTAGCATGGCACATACTATGAAGATGTGGGAACACATGCCTGGAGAGTACTGCAAGGCTCCACCAGATATGTCCAAGCAACAAAACCGTGATTTCAGCATCCAAAACACATGCTCTATGATGATTCTTCTTTGTGCGTGTGCCTCATTATGGCATTCTTGCATGGGTGTGTGTGCATTTATGATGGGAGTCATCATCCACTTTTCTAGTGCATAGCCAGCATCCCCCACCAGGTGGCCATATGGGATGTCCCCCCTTGCAAATACCTGATACAGCTGTGAGGCATGCCAGATGTGGGAATCATGATAGCTTCCAGGGCTGCCAGCACACACATCTATGATAATGCCCTAGGCATTGCACATGACCTGGCAGTTGATGGAGGGGTATCCCTTGTGGTTTACGTACCACCTACCCTGCTCACCGGGTGGTGACTTAATGTGTATGTGCATGCAGTCTATTGCACCCAGTACCTCTTGGTAGTCTGCCACATGGTGGAAGAGACACATATTGCTGGCCAACTCCTCCTGCATTCGGAGGAAGTATATGTGCTCATTGGCATGTGGCAACATGGCATCCAGGAATTGATGGAGTACCCTGGATGCTGATGCCTGTGAGACCCCCAGGATATCCCCAGTTGGCCTTTGAAAGGTACCTGTGGCTAATATTCTCAAGCTTACACATACCTTTGTGTCCACTGGAATGGGTTCCTTTCTGTTATTTCTGGCTCTGCGGCATGGCCAGCAAAGCTCAACAAGTTGCTGTATAGTGTCCCTGTCCACCCTGTAATGCTCTACTATCTCCAGATCATTTAGCCCCTGGTAGGTTACCCTGGGTCTGAACACTCTTCTCCTCCTCCGGTGCCTGAGGTGGTTGTCAGCATCATCCTCCACACCACCTTCAATCTTCAATGCATGCTGGTGAATCAAAGCTATGGCAGCCCCTAACATGTACATTTTAAAATTTCCCTGTCTGTTTACACTGATGGTGCAGAGTGTATGGGAATACACAAGTGTGTGTGAGGTGCTTTCTCACTTTATACTATTGTGCTATGGATGCTGCTGATGTCATTGGGTGTCTATGTGCAATTCCAGCTGCAGGGTATCTTAATTATGGGTTTTACATTGAGTACTGCAATTGTGGGGCCTTTGGTGTTGAATTCTGCTTGCCTGCCATGATTTATCTGTTGCCCTTTAATTCACTTTTCAACCGAATCCCCTCCCATTGACAGGCATGCATCCAGCTACCGGCTTTCTTGTTTTCTACTTTCCCTACCCAGGAATGTGTTGTGTAATGTGTTATGTAGCTGATCTACTGCAAATTTGCTTTGTTCTGCTGTGACACTTCTGTTTTCTTTGCAGTACGGCACCTCCCCTTTCCTGTTCTGCAGGTAGCTGCTAGCAGCTTTGTTAGCTGTTGTCAGTGGCCCACTGTGGGTTTCTAGGTGTTAATTACTCATTTGTACTCCTATTTCCATGCTGCAGCATTTCCTTATCTTTTTCCTGTATCCTTCCTGTTTCTGCTCTGGTGCCCACCCCGCACAGCCGTTTACTGGTTTTACAGCGCATTTTCATCCACGTTCACATGCACATTCGGTTACCTTGTGTGCTCTCAGCTAAGCAAAGCTATGGCTACTTCAACACACCCCTATCCTGCAGCTTTGCTTAATAACAGGCAAACCAGGTTAGCAATGCTCCAATGTGCTTACAGCAATGGCAACACACCTCTCTCTTGATGTAATTTTTATCTCAAGGGCTCACCTCAGTGTTATAACGCTACACTGTTTTGTGCATCCTTACACCAGTGGGAAATCTGTGATTCACTATTACTCCTCTCATTTGCATGGCATTGCCTACTAATTCCTAGCTACTGTGCATAACACTGTCACTGCCCCTTAGCAACCCTTGCGCCACGAGGAAGGTGTAGCATGCCTGCCATTGACTATTATGGGGAAATCGTGGCATGTGTTTCATTGCAGTTTTATTCTATATTTGTATATATTCCTTGCGATCCCCTTTGTGCACCGATGCCCTGCGCTTTAACTTTGCTTTAGTGTGGGCATAATATTAAATGTTCTTTTTCATATTTTGTGCATGTTGTTTTATGCCAATGGCTATTTATTTAGCCATTGGCATATATTAACAGTATAATACATGCATTTGGTCCGCTCTCATGGCTCCAATTTTATGTCTAAAAAATGTAAACCGTTTTTTTTTCGGTTTACATTTCTGCGTGCTTACACTACACCTGCACCACTTCCTAAATCACTATATACCTTCATTTGCATGCTACACTGCTGTGCATGGGGTGATTAGCATACAGGTGCCAGGAGCTGTGCGGGTGTAGCATACACAGGTAGTGCATGTAGAAACAGCTCATACCTGAATTGCTCGGCGGCCATATTTGGTGTTAGATCACAGACGCTATGCCTGCACCTGGTGCAAGCTTCATGAATCCCGGGGATGGTCTTGAGTTGCTCAAAATGCTCATCAGTAACAACAACAGTGTGATGGAGCAACTAAAGGGATTGATTAAAAAGAAAGAAGACGAACTGGTTAGTTATTTTGCTGTACAACTGGATCTTTGTTCCAGTTACAAAAAGCTTTTTCAGAATATAGACCACTTTGAAAAAAATTATTGTGGCACATAAACAAAAGAAAGCTTTGAGAGATCTGGCTACCTAGCAAACACAGACCACTTAGAGGGCATAATTAGGTATACCAACTACTTTTGAGACTGTTATTGAGTCCAATAAAGTAGTAGCCGAAGCTCAAGTGACTTGTAGTATGACTGGCCCTTTAAATTCAAGATTCTCTTCTTTAGGAAACTGAGGGGTAGTAACTGGAATTCTCATACAGGGAACGGCAACTTCTAAAGCGAGTCATCGGAATATTGGTGGCTCCAAAATGGATTTTAAAGAACTTCCTCTTCATTCACCAAATGTAGCATTTTCATCTTACAGTGGACATCAGAAAGAGACATTTACAAAGAACTCAAATGGGAAGTATCAGTGCAATTATTCCAGTCAAAGCAGAGGGTGCAGCAATAGAAGGAAATGTTGAATGATGGTATATTGACTTTAAATTCTGATATTGTGACTACAGATGATGTTAAAGTGATCAATTTTTCAGATGTTCAGTTGAACATTAATCATTTGAATTTGTTGAAGTTAGGTTTTTATTTTGTACCTAGTTATATGGCAAATTTAATGAATAACATTTTGCAGTTAAAGTCTTTCTCTAGAAAATTAAACCTACATTACTTGTTAAAGGATATTAATTTTGGCAAGAGGTTAATTAAACCATCTACCCACAACCCTCCCTTGCATTATACTCTAAAGATATTTGAAAAAGTGCGTGAAGAAGAAATTAGGAAATGTTTGCTAACTAAACCTGACTTTCATTTTTTTAATTTAAAGACAGGGGACAGAAACGCATTATACAAATTGCAGCATTAGTCTTCCATTAGAATTATGAAAGCAGAAGGGGGGGGGGTAGCTGTCATGGATACCAAACACTACAACAATTCTGTGGAGAAGATTTTAAGTAATATAGATGAATATCAGGAGGTTACACTGTTAGATATCAACAGAAGTTTCTTTATTATTGTTTATATGATTTCCTCATGAATAAGGAGATAGCTGAAGATGTTTATAACTTCTTGTTGAATGAAAACCCTAGGGTTGGGGTTTTTTATGGTATCCTGAAAATACATAAGAATCCCACTGACTCCCCTTTCGACCAATTGTTTCAGTATCTGGAAGAGTGACCAAAGGTATTTCTGTTTTCCTTGACTCTAATGAATCTTTTAGTACAGCAGTTAGCTTCCTATATCCAGGACTCCTGGGATGTTTTGAATAGTGTTAGAATGTTTAGTTTGGGAACCTGTGAATTTGCCAGCAATTGTTACGAGATTACTGTTGATGTAACAGCATTGTTTACCTCTATACCAGATTCTACAGGTATTGAATATGTGAGGTTATTTTTTTAAATAAGTATACTTCTGTGAGTAAATCTAGTGTGATTCTGTATTGTCCATTACTTGAGATTTTGCTAACTAACATTTTTTTTTCTTTTTAACAACAAATATTATCAACAAGTCAAAGGCATACCCATGGGGATGACTGTGGCTCCGTCCTAAGCCAGTTTGGTTTTAGGCTGGTGGGAACGAGAAATCCTCATGAGCATTCCTGAATTTGACTTTGTTTTATTTTACAGGCATTTTGTAAATGATTTATTTTTTTATTGTTACGAAAGAATGCAGTTATGTTGATTTTTTAAATCATGTGAACACTAGTACATCTTTTCTCACATTAAATGCTGGGAATACAGGTTTAGATATCCCATTTTTGGATGTGCATTTGTCCTGGAGTATAGAAAGTAATGTTTTTGACAGCAGTATTTACAGAAAACAAACCTTTTCCAACAGTTATTTGCCTTATAGTAGCAGCCATCCCATGTTTATGAAAAAGAACATACCCAGGGGTCAGTTTATTTGAACTTCCTGTATGACTAATAATGGCAAAATATTTTTGCATGAGGTTGAATTTATTTCCCCCGGGATTCAAGAAGCTTGGTGCAAGGACGGTTTTAGCCTTGCGCCGAGTGTTCTCATTACAGATGGTGCAGTAGCGCTATATGAATATGTATGAAGGCGTGCCGTCGCACCCTTGACGTGCACAGGAAACATGTGCGAGTGCAGGGGGCGTGTACAAGTGCTCTACAGAGGCATAAACATGCCCTGACAGTTGCAGGACCTACTATGCTTACTATTAGAGCCCGCCTGTAATAGTAAGTCAGTAATTCAGTGTCCGTGGATACCGAAATGTATGCTAAACATACAAGAGTGTCCACAAACAGTGAAATAAAATCGAAGTAGTAAACACACAAGCACGTAGTGGAATGTTGAGCCCCATCCCTAGTACTTTCACAATTAGATTCCCTGTGTCCCTATTATACATTTGTATTGCTGCAATATCGAAGGTGTAAGCAAAGCGCAGCATGTTTTTCAGCGTTGCTGCCATCCGCCGAGTGGAGCTTACACATCAAAATCATTCAAATAGAGAAAAACATACAGAATCAGTGCAAACTTCAATAGTGTAGTGTTTACAGCATCCGCCTAATGAGCAGGCATTCACGGTTCAAGCCCAACAAAAGCACATATCATTTTCCATGTGGAATTAATGTCATTTTGCTGTAAAACAGACATAAGAGTATTGCATGAGATGTTTAACTAAATGTCATTCAATCAAAGTGGCACTGTCATAAAGAATAAGGCACAAGTAAGCAGGTGTAAGCACAAATAAGCAGCAGTAAACATATATAAGTACCAGTAAGCAAGTCTGAGTGCGCTTGCGCGGGTCTACGCAGTGTCCAGCATAGAAAATGTATATAAGTATGTACATATATATATATATATATATATATATATATATATATATATGGTTCTACCTGAGTTCGTCGATATACCACATAATTGACAATCACTTACCCGACACGAGAACACCGACAATCCACATCACCGACAGCTGACATAACCGACTACGAAAACACCAACATCCATGTGCTAATAGCCTCGCTACCATGTTCCAGGTAATGTAAATAGTTGTCTGTCATCAGCATAGCGTTATTTTCCTGTGAGTATACTGTATGATTTATGCTGATGACAGACAACTATTTACATTACCTGGAACATGGTAGGAGCGAGAGGCACTATTAGCACATGGATGTCGGCGTTTTCATAGTCGGTTATGTCAGCTGTCGGTGATGTGGATTGTCGGTGTTCTCGTGTTGGGTAAGTGATTGTCGATTATGTGGTATGTCGACGAACTCAGGTAGAACCATATATATATATATGAAGAATGAATGACGTAACAATAAAGTATACAAAAGGAATGAGAAGGGAATCAACAGCAACCCCAGTATTATAGAGTGCTGTCAGCGTATGTCATATCAAGCTGGGCAGGTGTAAGTAAAGCACTGTTACTCACAGCACAGGCAGGATATTACCAGTGGGAGTAACATTGTTGATCTGCTAAGTCTACTTTACAAGCAGACGGTAGTCCCTGGTGGGACTACCCAAAAATTGATAGAATGTTTGGCCATCCGACCATTACACAAGCAAGGGCAGGTATGTTCAAGGACAAAATGTTGGGAGAGCCTGAGAATACATGAGTTGGAACAACATATGTGTAGGGCCCCTAACGCTTGAGAGAGGGCATTGTGTGGAGATGTGTCATGGCTGCGATAGCAACTGGACAATGGATGGTATGCGTGTATGTTGAACTCAGGTGGTTTGGAGGAACTATGGGTATGAACGTATGGATCCAGGCGTGCCAGGGTTTGATGGGCTGGTTCTAAATGGACCTCCGTGTGGAGGTCAGCGAGTTCGTTATATGTATATATGCATACACACATGCAAACATCTATATGTAGAAGTACATTCTCTGTAACACATTCATTCCATTTGCAGACATAAATAACATGAATTTGCCCTTACAAACCTTGACAGTAGATAGAATAATAGGTTGTGCATAAGAGGGAAGGGACGAACTGCTAAAACACAGAAGTGTGTACAATGTCCAAAGTCAGTGCTGTGCTGAAAAAATCAAATGTGAGGACTTTCTCACACAGGGAATCATTCCTGTGATCTGCCCACTACGGCAATGCCAATTACTAAACCGGTCTATTTGTAAAAGAAATACGCTGAACACATACATAATTAGGCTCTTATGTGTAACGTGTGCGTTATCATATAGTCATTCTTATTAATTTATTGTAGTGTCATGTTAACGGGAATAAGGATGTACTGAAGTGTAGAGTCTAATCTTGACATACATACGTGTCCCATTTGGGGCAACCCAAAAATTGCGAATAGTGTCCTTTTGGTC
This sequence comes from Protopterus annectens, assembly GCF_019279795.1. Lineage (NCBI taxonomy): Eukaryota > Metazoa > Chordata > Ceratodontiformes > Protopteridae > Protopterus > Protopterus annectens. The sequence goes on along the minus strand of NC_056743.1, from coordinate 1,835,261,161 downwards.
GCTCATGTCACCAGTGTTTGTGGACTAAAAGTTTGGGAGTTCTGAGGATACATGGAGTGAGTCAACCAATGGGATGGGTCTACAGAAGTAGGGAGTGGCTAATGTGTAGTGGTGTGGATACACCGCAAATCCAACTAGAGAGTGGATGACTGCAGTGTTAGTGAGGCATTGGGGTGGGTGTTTCGGGAACTAGGAGTCATGGGTATATGGGTATATATGCAAATGAAGCAGCACAGCAATAGTGTATTGGTTAGAGCAACTGCCTAACGAGCAGACATTCCCATTCTGAATCCCACTGTATCACATACCATTTACCATCGGTAATCTGTACATGAACATATTTTGACATTTGTCCACTGTATAACCTGCAAAATAATTAAAAGTGAACTGGAGCGAAGTGTCAGTGTCATAATGAATAAGGCACTAGTAAGCAGGTTTAAGCATATATAAACACCAGTAAGCGTGTGTAAGTGTGTAAGTTTGCGCGGGGTATGCATTGCTTTACAGACTTTACAGACACACACACACATATATATATATATATATATATATATATATATATATATACATATATATATATATATATATATATATATATATATATATATATATATATATATATATATATATATATATATATATATAAATATATATATATATATATATATATATATTTATATATATATATATCTATCTATCTATATATATTTATATATATATATATATATATATATATATATATATATATATATATATATATATATAAAATTGCAGACATATACATATATATATATATATATATATATATATATATATATATATATGTATGTGTGTGTGTGTGTGTGTGTGTGTGTGTGTGTTTGTGTGTGTGTAGATATACACAGATACACAGCTATGATAGGAAACAGCACACAAGAATGACATATGTTCATGGGCTATGCCAATGGAAGTGAGGGGCCCAGGCAAGAAACATGAAACACATAGCATGACCTTATACCCCCCCCCCAGCCAGACACATGAAACATACACACATACCTGCAAACAATGTAAATAGTCCACTGCTCCCTAGACCACAGGTGGGGGGGTACACTGTGTACCCATGAAATCTAATCTTGGAACACAGACAGGAGTCTCCCTTGCGGGACACCCCAAAAATTGACAAGACCAAAAGAAGGTGATATGCCGAACATTCTGGCTGGGGTGCGTACATACCCGGAATACAAGGGTGGGAATGCCTGATGACCCATGGGTCAAGACAATGTATGACATGAATGCTGTGAAGTGGAGAGTGGCCAGCATGTAGTGGTGTGTTCAGACCCGACCAGAACCCAGAGTAAGGATGGGTGCTGTAGAGGAGGTCTGGGTGGGGGAACTATGGGTAGCAAGTTATGGGTCTAGGTGTGCAGGTGTTGGCTGATGTGTGCCTATATGGATAGCCCCAGGGATGTAAACAAATGTATTCATTGGGCAGAGGCATTGCCGAATGAGCAGCCACACCCAGTACAAGTTCCACTGCAGCAAAGTGTAATCTATATGGCAAGGAACAGAATAACCAGATGTAGATGTATATATGTAGAGGTATGTGTGTGTATATCTACCCATAGAGACATAGAGATAAACCTCTCCCTAGTACAAATGTATACATACAGAGACAGAATACATATACATACTCACATATAGATATATACATATGCAGACACCCATAGACCCATATGTTGTTAGATATATATTATATACATGTATACATACATATACAGATATACATGTATGCATACATATACAGATATATCTGTATATATTAATGCATATATATATATATATATATATATATATATATATATATATATATATATATATATATATATAGACTGTAAATATACACATGTATATAGCTAGGATATGATACAGCAGTTACGAATTACATATGTTCACAGGCCGTGCATATGGGGGTGAGGGGTCCAATAAACAAACATGTGACACGTAGCATCAACCCTCCCCCCCCCCAGCTAGGCCGGTGAGACATACAGACTCACAATAAAAGTAAACACACCACTGCTTCCCAGATCACCAGCAGGATACTACCAGTGGGAGAGACCTGCCAGGTCTAATCTTGAAACAAAGACATCAATGTCCCTTGTGGGACACCCAAAAATTACTGATCATCAGAGTCAGTCCCTGTAATGATTCATCAAACTAGGCTGTAGACATACACGTACAGGTAGGTTGTGCAAGCCTGATAACCCATGGGTCGACACAATGTACAACATGTGTCCCGACACGCGGAGAGTGGGCAGGATGTATTGGTGTGTTTATACCTCACCTGCACCCACAGTAAGGATGAGTGCTGTAGAGGAGGGGCAGGTGGCGGAACTATGGGTATGCAATTATGGGCCTAGGCATGTAGGTGTTGGCTGGCGCAGTCGTATTATGACCGCCCTGGGGATGTAAGTAATATTCCGAAATGGGTATAGCTTACACCCATACCTCTCAACCCCTAAGAGCTAATCCACTGGACAGGACATAAACCATTGGGGGAAGAAATAGGGACCATGCCTCTCAACTGTCCCTGATTTCCAGGGCTGTCCCTGATTTTGACTCAAATTCTAACTCTGTCCCACATAATCCCTCCTAAAACTAGTGACATTTAGAGGAAAGGTGGTGAATTACACGTAATGAATAATGACAACAATTAAGAGATATAAACATCATTTACCTCAAAAAATGTATATTGATTCATATGCTCTGGGTCTGTCAGTGTGTCAGGTTTATAGCACTAATATTTTAAATGTGTCCCTGATGTTGTCATGACTTGCCCCTCATTCAGTTGATATTTGTCCCCAATCGTTTGAGAGGTCTGATAGGGGTAGAAAGCACATATTCCACTTACAACCTTAGAAAGATGATAGAATAATAAGTATGCAGTAGCATGACTCGACTGAAGGATGTGGGTTCCAACACCCAATTACTTGTTTGTATTGAATGATGTCATTCCCATATATTAGCCAGACAGGTGCAGATTGTAAGATGAACACACCAGTAGTATGAATCAAACTCTGGACAGGCCGCGGATTCCGTACAGTCGAATGGCATACTTACGCCTAATGGGCAGCCATTCCTGATACTGTAGGCTTGTAATCCAATGTAATAGGCATCATAAGGCAATATCGTAGTTCTCACTCCCACCCAGGGGTGTGAGTGTCAGATGCAAACACCAAATGCAGTGCATTTGCAAGTGCAGGAGCAAGTGGGTGTAAGCCTGTTTGGCCGCCAGTATGTGAGTATCACACTGGTGAAGCAATGTAGAGGCTAACTGAGTGTAAGAAACTGTAACCGGAGGTTATCATTGCTTAGCTCTGTGCAAACCCACGCACACCCACTCACAACTGCTTTAATGTGCCTTAATCACTCCGTATCCAACGGCCTTATTCTGCCCAGCAACAAAATAAACAGCATCTGCAAGGCTCGAAACCAGGACCCTGCACACCACAGCCAATGTGATTGACCACTAAACCATGGCAGATATACATGCATTGGATGTTATCACAAGCATATCATCCAGCACAGTCATTCAACAGTATAGGGAATGTATTCCATCATGTAGATGCATATGTGTGTGTTTATGTCCAGATATAGATACATATATATATATATATATATATATATATATATATATATATATATATATATATATATATATAGATATATCAAGAACATCCCATGTGACAACAAAGCATTAAAAAGGAATGAAAAGGGAAACACCAGCAATGCCTGTATTATGTAGTGGTGTTGTCCTATGTAATATCAAGACTCCGTCAGACAGACATGTGTCATTAATACACGCAAACATTTGTGCATTGGCCAAATATATCACTCTGTGCATTTTATTTACATTAGCACAACAGTTCCTGTCCAATCATTATGTGAGAACAATACTCTTGCAAGGTGCTGCATGTGACATCATCATCATGAAAAAGGTAAATGGGGTAACCATAGAGGGACTGGTTGTGTCATGTGTAGAATGGGGTCATCTGCATCACATGTACCTGGAACCTTTAGGAGTCATGTGCATACCAGGATCGTGTGCCTGAGAGACAGGGGTGAGGACAACTGGAGTATGCTGTGATGCATATTAAAAAGGTTACATGTGTCCATTGGACATGTGTGTGAAATGGACAGCTATGTATGGGGCAAATGTTCTAGGAACAGAGTGGCCTTTTGTTTCCGTAGGGTGAGAGTGGGATGTGGGGGAAGGAGAGTAGGAATGCTCGTGGAGGATAGGTTGTGTAGGATGGCAGACAAGACAGCATACAGGGTCGGTAGAGGACACATGTGGGGGGATCCACCCTGAATGGGGAGCGGTGTTCGGCAGTCACAAGCCCATGAGCACCCAGATGGAAACAGTAGGACAGAGGTTCCCAGCCATGGGCAGCCACCACTGCACCAAAGCAACTGCAAAGGTGGCTGTGCTGGGGGCTGTCTAGGTGGGGCAGGCTCACCCTCTAAATGTGACACTCTGCCCTCGAGCTGGCATATCTGGCCTCAAAACCCCTTATTGAGCTCCCTACACACCACGTCCAGGACTGTATGACAGCGGACAAGTTCCTGTCTGGACCTGCTCCCTGGGAGGACAAGCCCCATCCTCAGTGGCGGTTCCACCAGAAGGTGGTGCAAAGCCAACAGAGGTGGAGGTCCAAGGCTGGGCCCCAGATGTGCTGGTGCCTGGTGCCGTGGCCAGCTGAAGTGGGACAGGAGGTTCTGCCGGGACCTCCAAACCCATACAGCCTATGGTGTTGCAGTTTTAACACAGATATGGCTTAGTAATAGTTAACAGCATTCAGGATTACTTATAACAGCATGTATAGATATGACCATCAACCCAACACAACAGATGGTATACATTTGCAGAGGGAGCACAACACATGAATATATACTGCATGACATCTGTACAAAGTGTAGAAGACTTGTGACTGCAGCTATGAACAGTGGCCCATTATTGGCATGTCAGTGTGAGAACCTCAGACAGTGACTGTCATACCACTGTTTCATGTGACATATGTCCAATCAGGGATGCGATGGCAGTAACTCTCATCACTATAACCATGTACTGACTGCAATCCTCACACTATGCTTCTGCAGTTCACAGATGTGTGTTCAGTGAGTAACATAGGAAACAAATGGTTCCACACACTGACCAGTCCCCAGATGAGGGTTTCCTCACAAACAGAGCACTGTGTTTCAGTTTTAAAACATGCAGAATAGCCATTACCACACACAACTTGTTAAACTGGCAGTAGTCTCAATGAAGCATAGCTACACTTACATGCTGTAGTCATGTCTGGCACATCACCCTCCTGTCTTTAGGCTATTTTCCACTGTGCATATTGTTTGAGGAATATCCAGATATCATCTGTGATGCCGTTGTCCAAACACCAGATCCAGGTTCCACTCACAGCGACTGTCATAGGCAAACACCAATTGTACTGTGTTTCCATGCGATTGGCTATGGGAACATCACCACAGCTGTTCCACATGCAATCAGCTAAAGGAGGACTGCAATAGGTGCAGAGGCCATCACCTCATTATGACCATCACTTACAAAACACAAGCTGCTGTTGAGCAGGTGTACAACTCCACATCCACCAGAGAGTGTGTGGGAGGAACAGATGGAGGCAAAGTACATCAGAGAAGGGCTTGGAGACTAAAACCTAAGCATCGTCTGTCACACACCTACCAGTACAGGGGTTCAAACCCCTGAATGACTAGCCATTACTATTACATACAGTTACTCCATGTGCCACAAAGCTGATATGTTGGTGTGCTGTAAGAACATATATGTGTGCTGGTGAGCAACATCTGCAACAGAGATATAGTAGACATACATTAGGTGTAGCACACATGGCTGTCCACATGAACAGATGTCATTGTCAACACAACCACACTCTCTAAAGGACTCATACACATTGCCACACTTTGCTAGGCCCACAAATACACTTCCTAACTACTTAGTTTTCCACACTGCAGTAATGCACAGGTACTACGTGCACCACAAGGGATATCTGGAGGTTCTATGGGATAGGGCATGTGAATGTGTCTGACATCAGTCAGTATGCCAATGGGAGTTATACTGGGTGTGACTGTGGTTGGGAGCATCATAACCCACACGCAGACACAAGGTGCCAGTACTGACATTCATGTGTGCATTGCTTCATGTGTGTGTAGTGGTTGGCTGTGCAAGATGGCTGTGCAAAGCTGCGTGAGGGGTAATCCTTGACATCATGCCACCCGACAATGGTGTGCAGTGTGGTTCAGGGGTGTAGTGTCTGCAGTGTCCCACACAGATGGATATTCTATGAACTTTCCTGTCATCCTGGTTACCATTGAGTATGGCCATTGCTTTGTAATGCATGCCATATCTGTGTTTGATAGTCCTTGACATGGACATTGCCTGGGATGTGAACATCCCATAATAATGTACAGTGACATGTACAAGTCAAGTGGTTTGGTTGGCACATGTTGTGTACACAGACTATTATCCTCAGATATGTCAATACTGGCCTGGTGTGGCAGGACCTGCTTATAGACAGCAGGTTGACCCTGCACATGCATTGATAGCATGATACAGGTATTACCTGGTGTCAGTGGCATGTGTCCATACAGGGCATGTGTGTAAGGCATTGTATGGCCTTTGTGGATCACATTTGATGGCACCAAATATGTTGCAGGCATCAAGTGGGGAACATAGTGAAGGCACATTGTCCGCAATTATGTGCCTATTGTACTGCTAGATAGGGTGCCATGCCCTCTGCAGCCCACTGCAATCACACCATGCCTACTATCTGTCATCAATGTGCAGGGTACTAGCAACATAGCAGGATAGTCTAGGCAAGTGTGTTTGTGTATGACATGGGTTCAGAAAGTATTCCAAGTAATAGTAGGGTTGCATACTTTGTTCACCAGGCCTTATGCCAGCTGTAGGGGTATGGCTTGCCAATACAGTCCCTTGGCTGATTTCATCTGTGCTTCTCATGAGGTGGACATTGTGACATATAACATGGACACCATATAGGAAAACTACAAAATCCACTCCCCAACATGCCAAGTGGCTAGATACTCACAGCCACCTCCACATAGGCTCTGACTGTCAAATACACACACCTGCCATGTCTTGGAATAGAACCCCTATCTAACTAGTTTAATACACTACAGTATTACACAGTTACAGCATGCGCAATGGAGAGTATTGGGTTACAGTAGTCCCAGATGTGTATTACAAGATGGGTGACATCAGCAGGATTGCCAAAGGTGGTTATGTGAATTGTAAAGAGTATGCATACTCTAAAAAGCATTGTTCCTTTCTCAGACAGTTGGCCTGTTTTGGTATAGAACTTCTATCTAACTAGTCTACCACACTACAGTATTACACAGTTATAGCATGCTCTACTGAGATTACTAGGTTGCAGCACTCCCAGAGGTGTATTTCTAGGTGGGTGACATCAGCAGGATTGCCAAAGGTGGTTATGTGAATTGTAAAGAGTGTGCATACTCTAAAAAGCATTGTTTCTTTTTCAAGCAAATACACACACACACACACTTGGCCTGTCTTGGAAAAGAATTCCTACCTAATTAGTTTATCACACAAGAGCATTACACAGTTACAGCATGCACTGCGGAGAATACTGGGTTGCAGCACTACCAGAGGTGTATTTCTAGGTGGGTGACATCAACATGATTGCCAAAGGTGAGTATGTGAATTGTAAAGAGTGTGCATACTCTAAAAAGCATTGTTTCTTTCTCAGGAAGACACACACACACACACACACACACACACACACACACACACACACACACACACACACACACACACACACACACACACACACACACAAACACACACGCAGTTGGCCTGTCTGGGATTAGAACACATACAAAACTAGTTTATCACACTACAGCATTATGCAGTTACAGCACACATTAGGGAGAATACTAGGTTACAGCACTCCCAAAGGTGTATTTCTAGGTGGGTGATATCAGCAGGATTGCCAAAGGTGAGTATGTGAATTGTAAAGAGTGTGCATACTCTAAAAGCATCAGTTCTTTCTCAGTCAGACACACACACAGTTGGCCCTGTCAAGGATTAGAACACCTACCAAACTAGTTTATCACACTACAGAATTACATAGTTACAGCATGTGCCATGGAGATTACTGGGTCATAGCACTCCCAGAGGTGTATTCGTAGGTGGGTGACATCAGCAGGATTGCCAAAGAAGGGCATTTTAAGTGTACTGCAAGTTGTACATGTCTGTTACCTGCTGCTAACTGTTACCAAAGAATTTTACACCCGCGTATAACTGCCTTATTCAGTCCTAATTGACAGCATCAACAAGGTTTACATATCTTGAACCCTGGACCCTGCACCCAGAGGTCACTGGACTTACCACTAAGCCATCTGGGTTATATACATGTTGCATGGATTTTATAATGCACATCTTACTACAGGTATTCCACAGTACTGAAAACAAATGGGACAGTCACTTTGTGTACATATGTACAGATGTACAGTACCCTTGAATGTACTGTACTCTGTGAAACAACAAAGACAAGTCTACATCTGTACAACTGTCATAACTATATATATATATATATATATATATATATATATATATATATATATATATGTGTGTGTGTGTGTGTGTGTGTGTGTGTAAATATGCATCTACAGGATGTGTACAAATATATATATTTATATATATATATATATATATATATATATATATATATACACACAGACACAGCTATAGCTATATATATATATATATATATATATATATATATATATATATATATATATATATATATATATATATACATACACATACACATCTGAACACCCTTTGTGACACAGAAGGGTTCCGAAGGAACTGATGTCTACACAAAACAGAGACATCTCTTGTGTGATAACATTTAAATCTTAATCAGTTCACCAGGGAAGGGATGGTTATGTATATGGAGTTTGGGGTGGGGAATGATGGCTAATGTAATCTACCCTGGTGATTGTGGAGTTTAGGTGGGGGAATGATGGGTATGGAGTTATACCCCAGCGACCACTTCTGTGTCACTGCTCGACAGTGGCACAGGAAAATAACATACCCAACTGTAGTCGTGCTTGACTGTGTATTCTTTACCATTCCTAACTATGTAATACTTTGTAGACACCAGTCACCACAGGTGGCTACCATGGTGTGCAGCATGTTAAAAGACATTATACATGTGTATGCCTGGCTACAGGGTTGTCACACACACAAACATGCACACACTTGCCAGTATTGTGCATACACATCTTGCCTATGTAAAGGTAACTAGTACAGTGGCATGCAGTTGGGGTATGTGCTACAGAACACATACAGTTACACTTACTCTGATTCCACTTCTGAGCTGGGTAACATCACAGGACTGATTACTTGCAGTGGAGAGGGGGGGTGGGGAAAAGAGAAGTTTAGCAGTTGACAAGGATAAAGATCAGTACAAAAGGTGGTTTCTCTTTGGAATGCAGCAAAACCCACTGTCATGACAGGATGCAGACACAAATACACACACAAAACCATTTGCTGACACACGCACACAATTGGCAGTGGTGAGATCAGAACTACTGCCTATCTACAGATGACTATTATAGTACTACACAGTTATAAGACACGTCAAAGATTGCACATTTCAAGACAGTCAGAATGCCCTTCTAAGATTGAGGACAACAACAGGGATACTGACAGTCAAGAAGTACATAGCTGTAAACCTGTGTGTTTAAAGTAGGTGTCCATTACAACCTGTATGCACAAACAAGACACATCATCTGCAGGTAGTACATAGGTAGGCCTGAGAGGTATAGTTGTAGCACAACAGGAACCTGAACTGGAGTATGACCATCTGTGGAATGGACAACTACTATCACTATACAGGGTTACAGTGACCATGCTCATACACATAGAATCACATAACTTGTTTAGATGCATTGACTCCAATTGCACAAGGTGACAGTGAGCATGCTCATACACTTAGTAGCACAGGGCTGTTTGGGATGCACTATGACACTACAACTACACAAGGTTATACTGGGCATGCTCATACACTTAGTAACAAAGGGCTTGTTGGATTCACTGACTCAAATTACACAAGGTGGCAGTGGGTACACTCATACACTTAATAGCACAGGGCTGTTTGGGATGCACTCTGATTCTAACCACAGAAGGCCACAGTGTGCATGCTCATGCACTTACATGTACAGAACACATTGTAATGGACTCCTATTCTAAACACACAGGTTTACAGCTATGTACATCTTACCTGTCAGTATATATGCACATCATACTAGTTTATTACCAGATACCTGTATGTGGCCCATAAATTATATATCTGTGTCTGTGCTGTGTGATACACATACATACATGTACATGAAGTACTGACATATATATGTTAAGTATACTCAATCATGCACGTGTGGACGTGACAGACAATAGGTTAACTGGGAAACACAGGTGGATGCTACCTACAGCATGTGTCACACACCTTGCTGCCCTAAAAGGCATACATTGATAGCAGGTTGTGGACAGTGGCATTATACTTGGAACAGTGGCATGTGCAAGGATAATGTATGAGCCACATTGTGTAATGGTACCGAGGTGCAGGTGTCAAGATGACCTCCCCCGGCTGTGTTAGTAGTTGTCATTATTATCAGGACTGCTACCCAAAGTATATCTCACATTGGTTATATACACAATTTCTGCTACTGTCCATCACCTTACAAGTGGCATTTGCTACCAAGCACATTACTGCCACTCGCAGTGATGTCATGGTATGAGCAGCAACTGCTAGACAAAAACAATGAGCAAATGTCCTGCTGTTATTATGAGGTTGTCCAGTGTCTGTCATTCTGAGCTGTCATGACTGAATGACAAGCCTGCAACACAGAGCACATGCATCCATGTTTCAAGTGAGTGTGGATAATACCTAGGTCGCATTTACCCATATAGTCACATTCCAAGGCAAATGTCCTACACACAGAAGTAACACCCTGACACCTACAAGACAATTGCATTGGATGCTTATACTAACCAGTGCTAGATGTGTGGCTTTAGTAATCCAGTTGCTCAATGTATAACCTACAATTGGGAATACTGACATCTGTGCAGTGAGGAACACCTGGCTGAAGGCTCTGTAGTGCACAATTGCACTACCACCATATAACTCAGATCCAGACATGTGGGCCATAACACTGGTATTATTACATTCCAGGTGGTGGTGTCCACATATTCATAAAGACTACTCACATGTAAAGACTACTACTCCGACATAACTCATCACAGATGAGTCAGGTACAGGTGACAGTGGCAAACATTGCATTCTAGATTGTATCCTCATATACATCCACCACCTTGTCCACAGACTACCAACACACATCCATATGTGGTATGACATAGTATGGTAGACCACCAGATAACCTTCGATTGGTGGACTGTACCTAGGCCTACATCAACTGTGCAAAGTACCCGTGTACAGACACAGCTGCATAATGTGTTATGCAATGCAATAATACCACTGTTTGTAACCAGCTCAGTTGTACACATAATAAAAAATACGAAGCACAAAACCAAGTAAATAGTATCACAGTCGAGGTGTGAGATGAAAAACACAATGGCAATAGCGTAGTCAAAAGTTTAATACCTGCTTTCGTCACTAGACTTCATCAGAATACAACAAAAACCACAAATCTAAGCGTTTAAATACTCCAACAATTTACATACAAATTAATCAATTAAAAATCAATTAATTAAATTGTTAAAACCAGGTAAAAATACCATTCACTTTAACTAAAAAACTCAAAGGAATCAAATCCTTTATTAACATGTAATTTCCTATACTTTAAAAAACATTTAATGTTTATATAATCATTTAAACCGGGAAATTTGTCTGCATTAAGTTTTATTTGCCACATAGTTTCACGCTGTTCTAAAAAATTCTTGTAATCACCTGCCCTAAGATCAGGGTGCACAACTTCTAAAATGGAAAATAAAAATTTTTTGTGTGTACTACAAACTTTAGTGTGTTTATAAAGGGCGTTATTCTCGTCCTTAGTCTTAATACTGTAAATGTGCTCCCTGATTCTGGTGTTTAAATTACGTGTGGTCATTCCTATGTAAAAGGCAAAACATCCTGAACATTGACTAATGTAGACAACCCCCTTTGTTTTACAATCAACATACCCAGGAACCTTGAAAGTGTTGTCTATTGCTTCAGCTTTGATGTATGGTCCCTCAGAAATAAACCTGCACATATTGCAACTATGGCAACAGTGCATCCCTTTCTTGTTTGTGTTTGTTTTTAATTCAACCGTGGTGTTGCTTTCCAAAATCCCTTTTAAATTATAGTGATTTCTGAAAACAAACGAGGGACCACCACCTAATGTCCTTCTAATCTCTTCGTTACCGTTAATAATTTTCCAATTATCAATTATTACTTGTCTAATTAATGGTCCGTCAGAGCTAGTATCAAGGGAGCACATAATATGTGCATTAATCTCATTTCCATTGTCTCCCTCTTTAACATTTCCAGCTGTTAAAATAGGAAAATCCATGATTGGTTTAAAGGAGCATGGACGTTTCTTTATAACCTCATCAAAAATTAAACTCAGTTGTTCAATGTCATACCCCCTGTCACAAAATAGGGAAACAATAATTTCAAATTCTTCAAGTAAATCATTGTATTTAGATGTCATCCGACTAGTCCGTATGAACTGACCATGGGGAATGTTTCTAATAACGTGCCTGGGGTGGTTACTAGAATGATGTAAATACCCATTTGTGAAGGTCTCTTTACGATGGATCTTACTGTGTAACCGTCTGTCTTCATCATCCCAATACAATAAAACATCCAAAAAATTCACCCTCACTCCCACATTACCCTTGGTGAATTTCAAAAAAATCAGAGGATGAATTAATGTCCAAAAACAACTCATTCACTGTGATTGAATCGCCTTCAATTACAAAAAATAAATTGTCGATAAATCGGCAAAAAAAACTAATGTTATATTTTTGGTTTAAAATGGGCATCACTTCAGACTCCCACCAGGCCATGACTAAATTTGCAAAGGCTGGAGCAGCCGAAGAACCCATAGCCACCCCTTTCTTTTGTCTGTAATATTTGTCACCAAAAAGGAAAAAATTATTTTCCAAAATTAATTCCAAAAATAACCTAATGGTTGAAATAACTCCAGCAGTAAATCTACCTCCTTTCTTAGACAAAAATTCACAGACTGCATCAATTCCTATCAAATGAGGAATACATGTGTACAAAGAAATGACATCAACAGTAAAAATAATATGTTTTGAAGGGTCAAATCCGTATTCCTGTATAAAAGTCCCAAATTTACTTAGAAAGTGCCAAGAATCCTTGATGTAGGAGGGTTCCTCACTCAAGATAGGACCCAAAATAACATCAATCACCAAGGAAATGCCTTCCATTACTGAATGTGGACTGGAGACAATAGGTCTTAATGGGGGATTTTCTGTATTCTTATGGGTTTTAGGTATCCCAAAAATTACCCCTATGCGTGGCTCCACCACTACACAAAAATCGTAAACCTCACGAGTGATGTCCCCTGTCATAAATAAACCATACAATTCAGAATTTTAATTTAAAGTCTAAAAGACTGATGATTTCATATTACTCTTGATTGTTAATAATTTCTAACATTTTAACTTGATAAGCCTTCTGACTCATGATCACAATGTTACCACCTTTGTCGCTCTTCATGAACCTGAAGTCTTTACTAATTGACTTCAGGTTCCTCAGAGCCTGTCTTTCCTCACTAGTGAGGTTGTCAGTGATGTACCTATTGTTGTTCAAAACCTTACTAATGTCTGATATACATTGTTCCTCAAACACTTTTATAGTGTGATGTAAATGAGGAGTAAAAATTGAAGGTTTTATCAAAGACTTGTTTTTTTGATCTTGTTTAGTTAAAAAATCTAACACATAATGTACATTTAATTTTCTGGTGAATTTCTTGATGTCAATAATAGTATTAGTAACATTTGCCCTAGAAGTAGGAATAAAATTTATTCCATATTTCAAAACGTTGATTTCACACTCAGTAAAACAATGGTCAGTCAGATTTATTATTTTGAACTGGTCTAGTGTCCTGTCTAGGTCTCGTCCCCCGAAGAATTGGACCCTAAAAATGTCCGACTGCAGGTCAAAACAGTGTTCCTGCTATTTTGGTTTCCTTTTTTGTTTAAAAAAGTAGTTGTAGAGGTAGAACCAGAAATGACATTACCACTGGTGTTATTACTCATCTTTACTTTAGGTCGAACTGACTCATCAGTATTGGTGCAATGTCCATTACTCTCTGTGTCGTTGTTGTCGAAGTCAGTAACTTCTTTCCCAACAATACTGTCATTGTCACCAAGAATCTTAGCAGTTGACTCGGTGTTTGAACTCCTGTCAAAGTCACTACTAGTTTTTTGATGTTCCATTTGTTTCCCTTTGCCGCCCATAGCGTCGTTTACTCCAACCACCCTAGCTTCCTTAGAACAGTTGGTTGTATTGTTAAAAATCCCAGCGCCCCACTGGTTAAAGACCTTTCGGCGATTCATTTCACCTTTTTGTGCTGTATAGTTACTTCTGTTAGCAAAGTTATTATATGCAGAACCATTGTCATAAGCAATTGTATCGCGGGTTAATTTAACCTGCTTACGGCTAGTTACCTCAGCCGTATGCTGTTCCAGTTCATCATGCAATACTGTGAATAATTCGCCTGCCTTAAAATCACCTAACAGACCTTTTAATTCACTTTCCACCTGCATGATTTCAACCTTTAATTCACTCATTTTTTCAATGTTGTTTTCAATAAGTAATTTTAAAAAGTTAATTCCGTCTGTATTGAAAAAATTAACCAAGGTCTTAAAAAATGGTGAAGCAGTGGTGACCCCATTGGGACATTTGAAAAATCTAAGTCCCTTTGGGACTATACCCAAGTCAATACAATGCTTGAAATAACAGTTCTCTAAGTCTAGTGAGCGATGCCTTTTCAGTAGCCTCACTAAAAAATTACGTTTGTTGTTTACATCGTTGCAGTTAAATCCTCGATGCTCTTTACCTGAATATCCAAACGGGTTTCGCACTCCGTCCAGAAAAGTTTGCACCGACTTGCAACCAGAGTTTCTGTCCAAAGAAGACTTCTCCCGTGAAATAGACGCCGCAACCCGGCAATAATCCTTCTCACGCTTGTCCCCTGCTTCAATAACAGTGTCAAGTTCTAGGAAAGACGAATTGGGACTCGATTCCTCATCGATGCGCTGTCTTGCAACGTTGGTACGTTCATTCTGATTGGCCTTCGAAACCAAAATTTTTAAGGAGCTCTGTATATCCAATAGTGTAGCCGTTAGAAGCTCACCCAAAGAAGTAGCTGCCGAAGTCGGCGTAGCATGTATTGTAAGATTTAAAAGTTCATCATCTCCCACATCAGACATTGCTCCCAAGGAAACCAAATAAAAAATACGAAGCACAAAACCAAGTAAATAGTATCACAGTCGAGGTGTCAGTTGTACACATACCAGGGTCCCTCGGATGTTGTCAGCATTAACACAGTCGACTGTTGCTGTACACCAGTAAATAACACACTCATGGTTGGATATGACCTAACTGCACCTGCTCTGGATATGTACATCCAACACTCATACAACATAAATGACATTACCATAGCTTTCGTTATCCTTTCTACATACAGGTGGCTACAGTCATTACGCACATGCACATGGCAGATAGCATGATAGCAGTACATAAGGTTTGATATCTATGTTAACAGAGGCAATATTCCTTCTCTACTGGTCACCCATGACACCTATCATATCATACAACAACCCATGTGGCATGTATGTCATTAGACATGTCCACCTAATGCAATGCCTACAAACATACCCAAATAACAGGATCATAGGACCTACACAAGGCCTGTATTGACAGACTCAGGGAAATTCAGCTCTGCTCTGTATGTTCCTGAGTAGTCAGTAGTCACAGGTGATATGTTCATGACATGTACAGCCATGTGTGCCCACAGCTACTACATATACCCCATGTCAACAATTACAAGCCATGCATGCTGTGCTGTCTGGACATTAGCCTTAGTACCACAATAGCCAGTACATGCTGGGGTGAGATGTTTACAAGCCACAGACCTCACACATGCTTGAATGAGTGTACTGCCTAGCTCTAACAGAGCACATTGCTGGCACTCTTCCAGTAAACATGAGGTGTGTGTGGCAAATATGATGTGCTCACTGTTGACCATTACAGTGCCTTGGCTTCACCATGGCACTGTCAAGTAACAATTTCTAGGAGCATGACATGGAATAATGCTGTGTGTGTCTTGCTGATATGTGCTGCTGTCATATTTGTACACTTGGCTACTCGGTGAAGGTGGTTGTGTCCTACCAGTACATAAATACAACATCCATTATGGTGTAATGCTCGGCTGTGTTTCACACACGGCATGGGGAAGGTGTGGAATGTATCCTCTTGACCTGCTAGTGCACTTACTGATGTAGACCGCATATGTGCACATGTATTGATGTTTGTTTAGATTCCATGTGTGTGCAGTGTCTGATGTTTGAAGGTGAATGTTGTCTTAGTACATCTTGCTGTTGCAATACAGCCTCAACATTACCAACTGTGTATGGTGATATGCTCAAAGTGCAGTGAGGTGTACATGAGGTATGGACAGATGTTTGGACATGACTACTAAGTGGTGGGGCTACTTTGCAGATGAATGATTACTGAGGACAGCTCACTGGTGTGTTACAACCATTCCTACAATGACCTGTGTAACTGCTAAGGTCTGGTTTTGTTAATTGAAGTGGAAGACAGACAATGTAGAATGCAGTAAGGGTGACACTGAAGGCAAACCTCTTGACACCTGTAACAGTAATACCTCCCCTGTGCATATATTGTGCATATATCAGCACAGTTGTCAAAGGAAAGAGTCAGTAAGATTTGTAGTGAATGCGATAGTGCTGTACTTCTGTAATACCTATCATGAGATAGGCAGGTGTTTGATTCACAGTACTGGCACATGTAGGTGTGTGTGTGTGTCCATATATGTCACGTATGGTTGGGAATACATCCCATATGTTTTCACTCTCCTGAACACTGTTGTTGACATCAGTACAGAGTGAAGTGTAGAAAGAAAGGCAGACGCAGGTGGGTGAACCTCACATATGTCAAGTGTCTGTATGTGTGACATAGGTGTATATCTTTGTGAATGCCACAGTGTGTGTACGTATGTGTGTGTGTGTGTGTGTGTGTGTGTGTGTGTGTGTGTGTGTGTGTGTGTGTGTGTGTGTGTGTGGCTGTCTGTGTGTATGGCTGTCCAGTCCCTGGAGTTAGGCTGTATTTTACCATAGTGAAATGTTAATGCCCCTTCCCCCATCCACTCAATGCAATCTAGTATCCCTGTTGATATCATCAATCTTAGATGGGCATTCTAACCGCCTGTTAACATGTACACCCTGGGGTGTGACTTGTTGTTACATAGCCTACTGATGAATCCCCTTCCTCACATACACTCACTGCACTGTAGTATCCCTGTTGATGTCCTCGATCTTAGGACATTCTGACTATCTGTACATGTGTAATCTCTGTGGAGCATTTTGTAATTCCGTAGTACTATAATAATGATATGCACATAGATAGGGATTCTCATTCGAACACTGGCAACTGTGTGTGTGTGTGTGTGTGTGTGTGTGTGTGTGTGTGTGTGTGTGTGTGTGTGTGTGTGTGTGTGTCAGAGTGTGTGTTACTGTGTCTGTGAATCTGTGGGTGTGTCTGTTTGCATGCTGTCATGACAGCGGGTATTGCTGCTTCCCAATGAGAAGCCATTATTTCCCCTGGCCTTTATCCTTGTTGTCTGCTATACCACTCTTTTACCTCCTCCCCACTCCAGGTAACTATACCTGTGATGTCACCCACTAGGGATGTGACAGCTTTGAACCCAATAGCTTACTACACAGCTATCATGCTCTTGGATCATTAGAACAGTAAACATAATTGAAACATGGCAGATTATAACTGTGATGTGGACGCTACAAAGTGCATGCAGGTATTGTCATACAGACCTGAAAGTAGTCAACATGTACATATGGGACACTAACCACAAACACTGACATCCCCTGGCACATGCAACTACACCTGAAAGAAGAAGGCAGAACATCAAGATCAACATGCTGTTAGTGTTACACATGATACATACTGTCAAATGTACAAAATGCATTCTAAAACAGTAATACATGGTATGTCTGCTGCCTGTCAACACTACTCAACAATATTAATCTACAATTGTCTACCTAGTATGTTCGCCCTGTGCATCAGACCATATGAGCATGTCCCTGCACCGATGGTGTGGATGACAGGGATGCGGCACAGGCATCATCATATGCACAGGGTGATAATGTTTGCCAGAGGCCTAGGCTGTGCCATTGGATGACATCATGTGTGTGTGTGTGTGTGTGTGTGTTAGGGCCTGTGATATCATTGGGCATGTGAGGATGTTATGCGTGTGTGTGTTGAGGTGCCCTACATTTGTTTCTGGTGTGTGTGTGTGTGTGTGTGTGTGTGTGTGTGTGTGTGTGTGTGTGTGTGTGTGTGTGTGTGCATGCACACAGGTCTGGCATGTGGCTGGCCTACACAGGGATATTATTGACAGCTGCAGACTGTAAAAGGCAGGTTTCGCAGTTCACGGTGTCTGGCCACGGCCACATGACCTGCGCCTGCCAGGGGTTGCATGGGCACTACCAGGCAGAGGTCCAGATTGGGTACTGTCTGATGACACATGTCCACTGGAATTGTGTCCCTGTTGGGGCCATCCAGGACCATGTGCACGTGGCCTGCTCTGTCCTGGTGTGGACTGCACAGCACCAGCTGCACTGCTGCTGCTACCACTACTATGGGAGCGGGCATGTGCAGTAGCATGTTTACGTAGACCTTCAACAGGTGATGTAGCTGACCTACATCCATGTGCTTGATGCCTCACTCCCTCCAGTTGTTCCAGCACAGACATTCCACACTCAAGGATTGACATGCCATGGTCGAGTACTCCCACCATGTCACCCAATCGTCTATCCAAAACATCTGCAAGATGATGGTGAGTATTTGCAATTGCCTGAATGTTGTCAGTTAATGAATGGACAGCAGCCCTCTGAAGCCTCAGACTTTCTCTGTTGTGCTGTTCAGCACATGCCTGTGCCTCCATTACAGCCTGAAACATGCATCTGGTGACTCCAGCTGATGTGCTTTGTCTCACAGGGGCATGTTAGCCAGTGGTCCTCCTACGAGCAGCACTGGGCACATGCCTGTGTGGGACATCACCGGTCAATTGACTGGGATCATGGTGTGCAGGATTACCTTCCATAATCTCCACACTTTCTTGTTCCATGCTACCACCCACCAACTGTCCTTCCTCTATGTTCAGTGGTGATAGGGTATGTGTAGGCAGGGGAACTTTGTGGGAAGATGAGGGGTATACAGGTGGAATGGCAACCAATGGCACAGATTCAGCCCTTGACAACCCTGCCTGTGCCTCAATCATACTATCATCATCACTGCTAGAGTCTGTGGGGACACTAACATCAGGTGGACCACAGGAGGGCAATGCACCTACATCAACACCTGTGAGGGGAAGAACTGTACATTACAAGTTATACCACACAGACACGCACAGAAACACACACAGACACACACAGACACACACTACATGCAGGTGATATGGCAGATGGAATTCAGCTTAGACAATTATTGTGGCAGTTATCATTTATTTCTGAGTTGAACACAACAGCATTCATGTGTTATAGCAGATGGCATGCACCTTAAACAATTATAGTGGTAGTTAACATACATACCTGTATTGCACCATTTGTGTTTGTGCCTATGCCCCATACCTGTAACACAATGCATGCACTTTGCACTGTTGCACTACACTGCCATGGTGTGTGCAGTATACACCACATGTTAACAGACCATCGCTGACCTTTGTACATCTGCCACTGATGCTTTGTGTTTGCCACCACCCCTATGTGTGAAGACATGAGCAGAAGGGCATGTTGACTGAATACTATGTTTGCCTGAGCCCTAGCTTGCATATCTCCCCCAAAGCAGTGCATGTCTTTTCAACATTATTCCATCTACCCCTCAGCTGAGTCTACAGACATTGTGCATGTGGCTGTACACACGTTTAACATGGCTGTTCCTACTTTGCAATGGTGCCACAGACCAGCACAGGTTTACAGTGCACCGGCCTGATGTGTGGCATATGACCTTGCCAATCACAAGTAGTATGACATGTCTTCTGCTGACCTGTTGAATGACATGCATACAAGTGTAACACAATGGTGTCATTTCCAATCTACAGTACAGTAATGGTGTCCCAATGCAGGGACATGTAATAGTAACATGGGCCTTCAACTGACACAATGTTGTCTGTCTGCCCTACAAATATGCAGTGACATACTGCACATTGAGCTGATGTGCATAGCCATTGCAGGGCATCATGTGGCTTCACTATTGCTATACAGTGTGTGTTACTGACACAGTTCTTAGCCATGACTATGTTCATATACAATACATATCTAATGTGGAATGTAACCCATGTCCCTGAGGTGTATACACACTAAACCCTAATGTGGAATGTGTGACACAGGTTACAGAATGGTATACGGATGACACCTCTGCACATCTGCTACCATATTACTGATGCCTGGCAACTATGTCCACACATGGCTAACTTAGCAGTACTCTATGTCCCACATGCCATCTGTGTACCTCACACACATGAGGAGCAAGGCATGGCAGTGATGTCTGACACCAGCAAGGTGAATGTACAGTATCTATGGCCTGATATGGTTGTATGTGTATGTTGTGCAACACATGTATGTATTTGGATACTGTATAGGTGAATGCTTTCATGTCGTGACACACCCCAGATGTTCAAGATATGTTACATGGTGGTTTCACGTTATGCCTACACAAGCTGTGCACAGACCTGTATGATGTTTAGTGTTTCACATCTGCAATATCACCATTACACAAAGGCCATAGTTGTATTGTGTCGAGCCAATGTACAACAGGGTGTACACACATGTACATCACTTCTAATGTTTGTGTTGCTTCATGTCTCTGGCCATCCTCCATGGCCATGTGTACACATGTTCTGTCCAATGGTTGTGATGACCATCTATTTCACAAGTCAGTGTTATCCCATATGACATACACCCATAGATGTCATAAGCTCCGCTGAGGACAGGGTTATGCAGACAAAGAGTGGTATGTATGGGATGTGAGACATCATGTTTTGCAGGATAGTTGAGCAATGTTGCAGTCAGCCCACTATATGTTATGGACATGTCAGATAACATATGACATTGTGTGACATTCATATCAAGGCTATAATCCACAAGGGTGTATTCTGTGGTCCGGTCATACTTCGTCTCCAACACATTTAGAGTGTGTGCACACATATGCTCTCTGTACAATACTGTTTGTATTACCAACATGTGTAATGCTGATATGAAGTACCTGTCCCTACAGTGAAACACACCTCCACCATTGTATTTACAGTTGTCCACACATCTGACAATGACAGTTTGGAAAGTTTAGTGTAGGTGTTTCATATTGTCTTCAATTGTTTCACATGGGTAACCACTGTGATGCATTGCAGGTCTGACCAGTGTCTATTAACAGGACCACCATACACTATGTATACGTGCGTTATGGCAGATAGCATGCAATTAATATGATCTGTGCATTATCAAGCCTGGTAAATAATAACAATCTCACCTGACACAGGCTGCTGTCACTGCAAAATGCCAGAGGTACCTAAACAGGAGTGTCACAGCAGTAAGATCATTATCCACACCTGTGTGATAGCTACAGGATGCAATGTCCATGTTAGCACTTAATCCAGTACAATACACTATACTATGGAGTATGCACGTCTGTGCATACATACAGTAGCAGACTATAGTATGTGGCATGTGTGCATACATGCCTTGCATATGATGTTACATTACATATTGTACAGTAACAAATGCAACTATGTGAAATATAGTTGTGTTATATGTGCAGTACTGACTTACCAGGCAACTCCAGGCTCGGTGGTTGAGAGACACCCACCTCCACAATACCAGCTAAAGCTTGTGGATTGAGATCTGCAGGTGTCCCCAGGTTGGCCAGTAGCTCCTCGGTATGTGTTAGTGGGGGCTGGGTGAGTGGCCCCCCCACCTGTTGCACCCTGTTCCCTGATGATTGCATTAGCATGCTGTTTCGCCCATCTTATGAGGTCAGTGCAGTGTCGGCGCACCTGCTGATAAGTGCAATTGTGACCACCAACATCATTTACCCTCCTGCGGAGTTCCTCCCACAGGGCATCCCGCTGCTGTGCATCCTGTGGCACATGGCTGAAGAGTGTTGAATGGTTGTTGAGGAGGTATGGGATGAAGGCCTCATCCTCCAAGTGGGTGTATGCTGGTAGCCTGCTACATGGCATACCTGGAAGACATAATGATGGAGAAAGGTCACAGTAACTCACAGAGAAGTACAGAAGTACAGCTGAACATACATGTGTATCACATTTATTAAGATTACAAATAAGTCTTTGCAAATCTACATGACACTAACACCACTGACATTTTTAAGTCACACACATTTGACACTTACTGGTGATGTGATGTTATCACCATATATGTGTGTGTCATGTGATGACATTTCTCATACTCCATGTGGATGTTGTCTTGATGTGGGCATGTCTGTTTGCCTGTACTGGTGTCTTTACCTATCAGCACATGCCTGGATGTGTTCACATTAATATAATTGACCTTAATGCTGTGCATATGTCACATATATAATCATACATAGCCATTAGGGACATGACCTGTAACCTTGCAGACTTGCAAGCATGTATGTGTTTTGCCATATACATCTACATGGCACTGTACAGCTGTGTAGCATCCTGCCATGTATTGCCTGTGGTGCACATGTGTAACACATGGGACAATAGCTAGCCTGATGGTATTTGCAGGGTTGGATATCAACTATAGCATGTATGGTCATAGTGAACTGGTAGGCTATATGCCCTGGGCCATTTAGGAGCCTAGGCAGCCAGGTTACCTAGATGTAGGCAACAGACAGGTACATTTCAGTGGCCAGTTCAAGCAGTGCCACAGAACTGATCCACAGGGTTACTGATATATTTGACATGCGGTCATCACACCATGTCACAGAGAGGGGCGATGTGCAGTTTCGCTGGACAGGTATGCATAGTATGGCAAGAGTATGTTAAGTGTATGGGACAGAGATCTGTCAGGCATATTGTGATCCTTGTACTAGAAAGGTGGATGTCCATGACATATGTGTTTATTTGGGATCAGGATGTGTTAAGTGTAGCATGTCCAACATCTTTGGGTTGGACATGGCTTTATTCAGGGTAGGCTGCATGCTACATAGTGGAGCTAGGGATTGGGAAGGGCAGTGTAGGCCATGTACACATGGGCAATAACCCTTAAAGGAAATATGTGATCTATTATGGGTCACATGAGTGTTGTGTATGGCTGAACAATTATCTCTATATTCACGGCTGGCACGCTGTCATGATTAGGGGTGCCACATACAACTACCTGACTGGTGTGGTGAAGTAACTATCAAAGGAAAAACTACTGTCCAGCTGCATCCCATACACGCACAGTTGTCATTATGTTGACCACTGCCTAGGTGGTTGTTCATGGGTACAGGGTTTTTAACATAGGGGATGACAATGCAAAACTTAGCTGTCAGATTGTGGCCATACATCACATACCACACTTCTGACACACAAAGGCCCTTCTGTATGTTGAACACAGCACACATTGAGTCAACTATTGCTCCTAGTTCATAGTCATTTGCAAATATAAATAGGCATATGCCTTCTGTGTTAGTCTGTGTGGCATAGATAACAAAGAGGGGGAGTACCAGGAATGAACCCTGCATTACTGTGGCTGGCACTGGTTTGATGTGCTTGTATTAGTCAGACATCTCCTGTGTTGGTTCTTCCAGCAGTCCAGTTGCCAATCACTCCTGTGACATAGGAATAAACACCTAGTTTACTGAGTGTAGCTGGAACACAGTATGGGTGATGGTGTCCTATGACTTGGCAAGGTCATGGTATGCAGTGTGAATCAACCCTACTGTCATCAACATCTGTACTGAGTACATCAAATACATTGATCATAGTTCATGGCCTTACAGGTCAGACTCAGCAGGGTAGTTGTGCACTATTTCCCATTATCAATGGTGTCTCCCCCTTTGTGGGGTGTGATAACTGTTGCTGTGCACCACTCAGTGTGTACACATCTTGACATGGAGCTATGATTTAACATGATGTGTATGTGGATAGCTGATTGTTCTCACATTTGTGTAGGATACACCCTAGGAGGTTGACAGGCCCCATGGAAGCTGTATGTATGGCTTTAGAGAGTGCAGCTTGTACCTGCATAGTTGTTATTACAGGGGCCCTGTAGTGTACATAGATATATAACTAAGTGTACCTGTTGGGGGAGGATGTGGGAGTGGGTTTAGGTTCTCCAAGACCCTATCTGGATGAACAGGTGCTATTTCTGTAGGTGCAGTACTTCCCATGCCATAGTGCTGTGCAGCACGGCAGGTTTTGTCATTGCCATTATGCTTAATGGCACAGCTATAGAATGCTCTGTGCTTGGCCTCATAATATGTGGCTGATTCATTTCACAGTAGCTTTGTGTGGTTTTATATGGTGTATCTGCATCTTATTGAGGCTGAACAGGGATCACCTACACTCATGTGTGTTCACTCTTGCAACAGTTACCTCCTTCTGTGGTACAGTTTAAAGCATGGTACCACCAGTTTGTCTTCTTGTTTGTGTTTGATTGAATCTTGGTTCTGTTTCAATGGCACGATCACTGCAAGTATGTGACTGCTTAAGGTTCATTTGTGTAGGATTCAGCATTTGCACATGTATTGTCCATCTGCATGGGTGCCATGACAGTCACCACTTTGCTCTTAGGAAACATAACATTGGCATTGGAGACTGACTATGTGTAGCATACTGTTAGCCCTGTTTGTGTAACTACTGTGACCCAGGTCATTGGGGTTGATGGAATCCAACATTCATTGAGCGCAGGTGTTGGTACATGAGGAGTCTGCCCAGTTCATAATGGAATAGTTGAGAGTAGCCATTATTATGGCTTTCTGTCTCAGACCTAATCTTCCCCATTACAGCACATTATGACAGTCCAGAAATCCATGGCATGGTGGGAGATCTGTCGCAAGGTGCAATTTGAATTCCACTTTGGCACAAAGGTAGTTGCTCAGCATAATGCATCTGAAGTTATGCAAGTGCAACTAGCGTGGGGGTGTACATATCCTTCAGGAATATGGACACACCTGCGGCCCATGTGTTCCAATAAAGCATAATAGGCAAGAGGTGAGATATGTGTTATAACATGGTCATGCAGGTGTGCTCTCCAGAGCATTGAAACATGTCTCAGCCACTGCAGAGATATGTTCTCCATGTTAAGGATTGACATTGACATTCTCTTGTTCAGTATATATTTCTCGGAGGTACAGGCCAACATGGAAGGACTGTAGCTGACCAAGTTCGCAGATGACTGCAAACTGGGCGCCATAATCAACTCTCCAGCTGACACAAGCTTCCTCCAAAAGGGCCTCATAGAAACAGACAACTGGTGCCAGACCCATGGACTCAAGCTAAATGTCAAAAAGTGTATAGTCATCCCCTTTGGCAAAAACAAAGTGCCCACAAATTACCACATAGGTGGTAATCCATTAAGCACAAAAGTAATTAGGGACCTGGGGACCCAAGTTGATAGCAATCTCTCATTTGACAACCACGTGGCCAAAGTGGTTAGAAAAACATTTTATATAGCCCACCTAATCATGAAGGGATTCACATCTAGATCAGGGGAGGTCATCGTGCCTCTTTACTCATCCCTCATCAGGCCCATAATTGAGTACAATGCCCCTTTTTTGATGTACCTTACCAGGCACCTGCAGCAACTGGAAAGACCCCAAAAGTACCCCACCAAGAGGATCAAAGGGCTCAAACAAATGCCATATGCTGCCCGGTTAAAGAAACTCCAGCTCTACTCAGTGGCATACCGCCTGCTCAGAGGCGATCTGTGCCTGACGTATATAGCCATATCCAACCCAGAATTAATGGACATGCTGCACCTCAGAAAATCCAAATCCCATCGAGCTACGTGCTCGAGAGACTTGAACCTCAGCACTGAAATAAATAGGACATGTTGGAGGGACAGATTCATAACCCAGAGGCTGCCTTCACTCTGGAATAAAATCCCAGTCCAGATTAGGCAGAGTCCCTCACTGACTCTCTTCAAGAGGAATCTTGATGAGTGGATGGGAGATTGTAGGTTTACCCCGGGTATCACTTCTGTGTCACTGTTAGACAGAGGCACAGTATACTAACCTTGAAAAAGGGCATAGCAAAATTAATTTAAAATGGGTGATGAAAGCCAAACACACTCTGGCTAGGCTTATAAATGCCCTAGAGCAGATAGCTTAGTATGAACCTAAGAACCTATATGTGTGTCCATATAGTGTTTCTGACATGTATCATTGTTTAGCGAGACCCGCAGTTTATTGCTTGGCTGTCCCTGTAACAGCAGTGGACCTTCACTTGAACTGTGCATGATGAAGGCACTATAGGGGAAGCATAAGACCTAGGCAGTATCCAGATTCCCAGGGGTGACAGGTGCAGGCCCTGTCTGGCAAAGCATCATGGTCTGTCAACCATGTTATCCCAGGCAGACAGATACTGGATACCCTTTGACTTGCACCACTACTTTAGACAATTGTGGAATACAATCATTTTGTCCCTGTACTGCAGTATCATTCTGGCCAGTGCCAGAATGCTACCCAGGCCTTGGGACATACCTACATGGGCTATAAGACCTGACAGTTCTTACATGTGTTTCCATGCAGTCCAGGCTACTGCATTACAGGTCCTGCACAACAACATGGAATATGCCAGAGCCATGTGTATAGTTCAAAAGGTGGTCTGAGTGTATGGGTATGTGGCTAATCATGGCAGAAAGGCAGCTAACAGTATGTATGCCTTTGTATAGGTTGTTGTGTAACATAGTGCTAGAGTTTACATTCACAAATGAGTACTGTTGGGCATGTTTCCGGCCATGTGTTCTGAGGTGTGGCACAATTATGCAAACTATGTCATATAGTTTGTGTATTTCATTGTCTGTCTCTTCCAGCTTGGGAGGTCACTTGTTTGGCCGGATACTTAGAAGCATCTGTGAATGTGTGTGATTTCTGGTAGTATGTGTGGATGTCCTTAATGTGTTTTGGTAAGGGTATGTGTTGCTTGTGATGATAAGATGCATGTGTTAACCTACATCTCATGACTGTCCAGTCCAGTCATGGCTGTAGACTGGGCTGCCTTCCAGCTTACCCCTGTAGCTGCATCCAAAACAGTGTGTAGGGTGGGGTGTTAGGTGGGTTTGGCAATGTACATGGCATAGAGATTACATTCCCCCAGGATGGCCACATACACAAAGCTGACCTTAGTAAACACCAATAGCTGACTAGAGGACATGCCTGTATGAGCAGTCAGTACTACAAGTACCAAGTACTGTATTTAGTTTACGTATTGCTTATGAAGATGTTTTAGACAGTGATGTTCACATGTAAATATTTGTGTTATGGACGTGACAACACTGGCTATTACGGAAACATTGTAGCTACCTTTAGCAGCAATCCTCCTCTCAGGAGCACATCACATCCTGTTAGTTGATTACAGATGATGCAAGTGTCTACAAGTCTGTTTCATTCTCTGGGTATATACTCACATCTCCACCAGGACCATGATCTCTGTTGGGCACAGACATCCACTCTCCAAACAGAGTCATGTATCAATAGACTCTGATGCCACTATCAACATGATCAGGATATAATCAGATAGTGTAAGCCATCACCTATGAAGTGGCTATTACACATGGGCAGCAGTCTCCTACATCTTACACTCCTACTGCAGATGTTACACTGGAGTTAAAGATGAAATGCAACCTGTTTCATTACCAGTACTGTGCACTACCTTACATACAGTATGTGTAAGCAGCTGTTAGGTTGGCAATGAGAGGTTAGGCTACACAAACCTGGTAGTTCAACCAGTGTGCCTCTACTCTCAATATCCACTCTATGTAGGTGTGCACATAGCCATTTGGCCCAGCCCTTTAACAAGGGTCACAACACATTTGCATGACATGTACAAATGCACAGCTGTTATTGCTTGCAAGTGACACTAAAGAGGTCCAGCCCTGTAACAAGGGTTACTACACATTTGCATAACATGTACATATGCACAGCTGTTATTGCTTGCAAATGATACTAGAGAGGTCCAGCCCTGTAACAAGGGTCATTACACATTACTGGAGAGGTCCAGCCCTGTAACAAGGGTCACTACACATTTGCATAACATGTACACATGCACAGCTGGTATTGCTTGCGAACAGTACTAGAGAGGTCCAGCCCTGTAATAAGGGTCACTACACATTTGCATAACATGTACACATGCACAGCTATTATTGCTTGCAAATGATACTAGAGAGGTCCAGCCCTGTAAC
The DNA here is from genome assembly GCF_019279795.1 of Protopterus annectens. Classification (NCBI taxonomy): domain Eukaryota; kingdom Metazoa; phylum Chordata; order Ceratodontiformes; family Protopteridae; genus Protopterus; species Protopterus annectens. The sequence goes on along the minus strand of NC_056743.1, from coordinate 1,835,232,441 downwards.
AAGGGTCACTACACATTTGCATAACATGTACACATGCACAGCTGTTATTGCTTGCAAATGATACTAGAGAGGTCCAGCCCTGTAACAAGGGTCATTACACATTACTGGAGAGGTCCAGCCCTGTAACAAGGGTCACTACACATTTGCATAACATGTACATATGCACAGCTGTTATTGCTTGCAAACGGTACTAGAGAGGTCCAGCCCTGTAACAAGGGTCACTACACATTTGCATAACATGTACACATGCACAGCTATTATTGCTTGCATACAATACTAGAGAGGTCCAGCCCTGTAACAAGGGTCACTACACATTTGCATAACATGTACACATGCACAGCTGTTATTGCTTGCAAACAATTCTAGAGAGGTGGATATTACATGTGTTAAGTGCATGGATAATTACCTAGCTCTTCCAATTATCTTTGCTATCATACTGCTAAACTGTCAGATGAATACAAGTGATATGTATCCTGTTATTGAGTATTGTAATTGCCAATAGACATAACTACTGCTGGTAGTTATTGCATAACATAACAGAACTGCTATGTAGAATGGAATACAGATCTGCCTAAAATACTGTACATTACACAGTTATTGGAACAATATCCCACAGTGAAAACCATATTTGCACAGTAAGCCCACCTTTGACATGTCCATCTTACTTATACACCCATACATATGTCAACTGTTACAATATATCGACATGTATCCCTATTATAGCACATACTTGTTGGACCAATCCTGAAACTGACAGTGGCTGGAAACAAATTGGTGAGTTCTAAGCCCATATCATCCCTTGTGGTTTATGAGGAGTTTGCCTTGTGACCTACAGCAGTACACACTTAGAATACTGCAAGCATTACTACTGCTCAACAATACATCGCTACAAGATAGCTATTTCCACTATATGCATTGATTACACTGTAATTCTTACAGAACAGGTACTACATACACAGACATACTACATGTTATACATACCTTCTTAGTAATTGGAGGTGTTATTGACTAGTATAATACTCGTTTTCGGTTTGTCTTTCTGTGTTTTGTACTTTCCTACAGGTAGATACAGTTGGTTTGAATGTATGACAAGGCAACCTTTTATAGTTACAGATCAGTAGCATGTGTTGTCCCGATAACCAATTGGTGTTCCTAAGTAGCTAATTACATGCACATCAGCTGCACTGCTACTGCCTTAGCCAATACCATGGCAATAGTGGAGTATAACTGATACTCCACTTGGGCATTGTCCCTTTGCCTTAATTGTGAGGAAGATAGCCTGGAAGTGTTGTTTGGAATGTATTGCAACAGCTGTATGGAGATGAACAGTAATATATTGTATGTAATGCCTAGAGAATTTGGTCTAAATGTGAGTACTGCTGTTATATTTCTGAACATTGCTACTTGTGCAGGGTTTATCTGTACCTAATACTTCTGCATATGTTTCAGTCTGGCCAGGTTGTTTGACCAGCTCAAGGCTGCATAGCTATGCATATAATGTTAGGGGGTGTACAGTGTGCTTACCAGATATATTTAGTTTGGTGTTAATTTGTATCATGCTGTGCTGATAATCAGTACTTGGTAACACTTCCTGGTGTACGAACCTTTCAACCCTCCAAAATGGGATTAGTTCATATAAACCCTGTAACATAAGTAGTTGTTCAATTGTATAACAGCAACTATTTCACATAGGGCCATGTTAGTGTGTCTGTGTCCAGGTATGTTAGGATTTCAGCAGATGTTGTACAGTAGTTGAATAATTGGTTATGGTATGACAGTATGTACTGATGTAATTATTTTGATTGTGGGTTAGATGTTGGTGGGTGTACATAGCACATGCAGGTGTGCAGGAACCCCTTTTATACAACGTCTATATGTGTGTGGGTGTTCTTTCCCTATGTGAACACCTATCCCTTAGTGGACAAATACTATGGTAATTGCAGGCTGATTCATTAAGGCACTGTTAAATACTTCATGTATAGCATGCAGGTACTGTAAGTCCTTGAATCCTTTTGGCAATACATCGGAATGTAATAAAGTTTTGAAAAATGAAAGCTGTCGGTGTATTTCTGTCATGGATATTTGCAGTTGTTTTGAGGACTGTGTCCATAGAACATATTTGTAATAGTGTATTGGCATATACTCTTCATATGTTCATATTGTTTGGGGGGGGCAGAATGTGTGATTACTATGGTCCATGTTATACTCAGATATGAACACTTTGGATGCTGTCTACACACACATATATGTATGTGTGTGTGCATATATATATATATATATATATACGTGTGTGTGTGTGTGTGTGTGTGTATATATATATATTTATTTATTTATTTATCATTTTGTTGACAGGCAAAGTCCGACTAGGTTCCACAGAGCCTGTTGTCAGCGGAGGCCCAGGGAGACATGCTCCAGATGCATGTCTTTGGACATATACATATATATATATATATATATATATATATATATATATATATATATATATATATATATATATATATATATATATATATATATATATATATATATATATATATATGGGTCTACTTTAAATAACTGAACCAACACTTCACCGACACGCAGAAGACCGAGACGAAAGGACCGAAAAGCAAGTTGATCGAAAAGGTGATTTGCCGACAGCCGAAAGACCGACAAGGGCAACGTGTGAGTGCGACTCAGTAAGTGTGCGATAGTGACGGATTTAGGAGCGGTCAGGTAAGTGTGCGATATTGAGGGATTTTGGGTTAGGGTGTGGGAAAGGTGAGTGTGCGGTAGTGTCGGAGTTAAGGATTTTGGGTTAGGGTGTGGGAAAGGTGAGTGTGCGGTAGTGTCGAAGTTAGGGTTCAGGTAAGGTAAGTGTGTGATAGTGATGGACTGTAGTTTAGGGACGGGTTAAGTGAGTTAGGTTTAGAGTGTGGGTAGGGTGAGTGTGCGATAGTGACGGGCTTTATGTTTTAGGGTGGGTTAAGTGAGTTAGGGTTAGGGTGCAGGTAGGTTAAGTGTGCGATAGTGACAGTCTTTAGGTTTAGGGGTGGGTTAAGTGAGTTAGGGTTAGGGTGCGGGTAGGGTAAGTGTGCGGTAGTGTCGGACCTTAGGGTTAGGGTTTGGGTTAAGGTTAGTGGATATGTCATTGTGTGTAATGTGTAGTTTACATTTTTTGTGTCGGTGTAATGGTGTTCAGTTTTGTGAGTTGTCGGTGTTGTGTGTTTTCGGTTATTTGGGGTCGGTGTTTTGTGTGTCGGTTCGGTTATTTAAAGTAGACCCATATATATATATATATATATGTGTGTGTGTGTGTGTGTGTGTGTGTGTGTGTGTGTGTGTGTGTGTGTGTGTATATGTGTATATGTATATAGATATATATATTACATTTATCTGTATCTCCATAGATGTGTAGATGTTTTAACCTATCTATATATCTACACATATATGTAGATCCATATATATCGACATGTCTCTATGTATCTCTCTCTCTCTCTCTCTCTATATATATATATATATATATATATATATATTTATATAGATATATAAATCTATATATCTATATATCTATATACACCTTTCATTGGGTACATGGTGGGTTGTCTTATTTCAACACATTCCTCCCTTTTGTGTTTTAACCTGTCTGCATATACAACTGGGCTAGGTACATCTGAGGTAGCTTAGTATTAGGTTACTCTGAGGATGGAGTATGTGGTTGCGGGTTCTTATCCTGGAAGGTGTTCTTATTTTACCTCTCAGAGTAGGCACTGGTAGGGAAAGTGTGAATAATGCACATTTAAGCAGGTTAGCACGTGGTTTGTGTGATGTCAAGCAAAGATTAAACCTGTGAAGCGCTTCTACATTTACCGTGTTTCAGCACCACTTACCATCACGGAAACATGTGGAAACCTGCTTACAACTGCTTAAGAGTGCTTTAATCCATATGCATCCAACAGCCCTTATTCTGGCCCTCAGAATAACTTAACAGCCCTTGCAGGTCTTGAACCCGGGACCATGAACATCACAGTCACTGACTTTATCACTAAGACATCTGAGATATGTGCAAATGTTGTGGTGTTTAGAATATTCATTTTACTTCAGGCATTCCTCACTAGTTAAAACAAATGTGACAGTCAGTTGGTGTACATATGTCTGATACATGTTAATGTTCATATGTTTGTGAAATTAGGTGTTGCAATGTGACATGACAGGGTGTATTATGAATGAGAAAGGTTCTTGTTTTGTGTCCATTTTATATTGTCCCCATACTCCATGTATACCCCTCCAGTTCACTTATTGAACATCCGACCCAGACCCTCCTTGAAGCATTATTTCATTACCCATCATTCCTCCCCCACTCCAATGTTCACATACACAACAACCATTCCTTCTATGGTGAATTAGGTTAATATTAACAGTTATAATACCAGAGCTGCAGTGTTTTGTGTGCACTCCAATTCCTTTGGAGTGCTTCTGTATCACTAAGTGTGTTCATAGATGTTTATATATATGGCTATTGATGTAACTGTATAATATATATATATATATATATATATATATATATATATATATATATATATCATATTAATTTGTAACAGTAATACATATGTAGACTTGAATGTGTTGGTTCACAAACTACAGTACATTGCAATGTACTGTACATATGTAAACAAAGTGACTGTACCATTTGTGATCATTACAGTGGAATGCATATGGTATAAGGTGTAGTCTCAAGATAATGAAACATGTATACACCTCAGATGGTTTAGTGGTAAGTCCCATGACTATAGTGTGCATGGTCAAGGGTTCCTCACCTGCAATGCTTTATAAATGTTTTTACTCCAGAATAAGGCTCATTAAGCAGTTGTAAGCATGTTTAAAAGTGTTTGTGTGACATTATAGCAGTGGTTAAACACAGTTAAACAAACTTTGTAACGTATAACCTGTGCCCGCAAACATGGCCACACTCGCTAACTATTCAGGATATATACATGTCAGTGAAGTAACACCTCACTATGTGCTTACATAACATTACATTCTCTGTTGACATTACTATCCAGCACACATGGGTTTATATGGGTGTTTCGAATGTTTATTATACAGACGATTAGTATCTATATATGCAAGCTGTGGTTAAGGTATACTTTTGAACATGATAAACATCCCTGCCTTTATTGGTATTGGGACCTCGAATGCACAGATACTATGCAAATGCTGTAACCATTACACTGTTGACATTAACATTGCTTCCGCCTATTTCCTATTTAGATGATTTCTATGTGTAAGCTAGGCTAAGCAAAGGGCAGAGGCCCCTAAACCCACTGAGCTTCACTTACTCTTGAAATAACAACATATAACAAATGTACTGTGAGACAATACATTACATTCCTAACTACATTAGGCATAGCCCCTCACTGACACACTTCAAGGGAAACCTTGTTGTGTGAATGGGTAACAGAATATACACCCATGGGATCATGTGTCCCAGAACCATACAGCCAGGGGGTGGGGAAGCCTGTCCAGTTTGATAGCTGCGAGACCTGTTGGGGAAATTGAATGGTGTTGAATTGTCACATTAACATGCCCTCTTTAGATCACTGTGCCCCTATCACCCACCACCACCCCAGTCTTCAACAGCTTCCAGCAATTCTGTCTGGAATTGCTTCATTGGCTATGCTTGACAAAGGCTCAGTTACTTCATCAATGGTGCGGAGAAAGCCAACACACTGTAGCTATGCTTCTAATTGCCCTTGGGCAGATAGGTAATTGGCTATCTGTAAGCCTCTAAAGTGCAGGCCATCACAGCCATAATATGTGAATAAGCATATGTTCAGATCACAATATACAGTGAGAAATCACCATGTAGTCGGGAAACAGTTAAGTACAGCAAGAACATAGAGAACCCTAATACTTAGTCACTCCAAAAGCATATCTTGGAAGCTAAAAGACTTGTATAAGTTTAAGGCTTTCTATTGCTTACCAATAGGTTACCTACAGGAGAGAGATGAAAAACAAGCACAGATGGGAAACATGCATGCAACAATACCATACCGGCCTATGTGTCAGCCTTGGGCTTTGGAATACTGGCCAAGGCTATTGGCACCCCCATGGTGCCTTATTTAGGAGAGTCTCGAAGGTGAATACCAGCTTTGTAAACAGCACAATAGCAGGATCAATGAATGTTATGCTACTCAGCACCAGGGGTTGTGATCCCAACATGCATGCACTCACAGCACTCCTCAGGATGGACAATGTTAACATCTGTGCAGTAACTGAGATCTGTCTTACGGCTCCTGAGAGCATACCAGCACTACCAGACCACAACCCATACCACACATTTCAGCCACAGAACATGGACTGACACAGACATGGAGGGGGTGTATCCATATTCATCAGGGATACCTACACCTCCAGGTTAGTGGGGCAGCATGATACCTCTGAGATCATCCATGCTAACATCAGCCACAACTGCAATGTAAATTGTGGCCTGCTACAGATCACCCTCCATGACCCAGGACCACCACTCCACCTACCTGGAGACACTGGAGAACATGAAAGTCCTAACGTACACCCTGACATTGGTTGATGTCATCTACCATACAATTAACTGGGAAACTTACTCCAGTACACACTTCCAGGCCCAGCGCTTCCTGGAATTTACTACCTCATATGCCCTGTATCAGATGGTAACCTCCCTAACAAGGGGTGGAAACATACTAGAAGTGGTCATCACCAACATGGGCAACAGATGCACCACAGCAGAGGTTAACCAATCATTGGTTAGATCTGACCATGAACTATTCACTGTTTCCATACCCAAGCATCTCCCCCACCCATGGATACCACAGTGCATACCTTTCCTACAGCTAAATTTACACTACTAGTGACAGGGGTGGGGGGTTTTGCAGCCCCTACACTCAGGGGAAGCACTGCTCAAGATACAAACAGATTTACAAATGCAGTCTATAAGCACCTACACAGATGCATGGATCATGCCATCACTGGTAATCCAAGACTCACTCCTCCTAGACAAGGATACCAGTTTGATGGACCTCTGCAATAAACAGGCTATACTACAGAAGTAGGACAGTGTTCCAGACAAACAGCAAATCCCACGAAGGGCAGACATCTGTGACCACTATTAGTATGATACATAGGTCCCTCATGACATCGTCCAAGGCTAACATCAGCAGGAAAATACGCAAGGATTCGAAAGATAACCACAAAGCCTTCTTTGGCTATGTCAAGGATGTAAGTGGTGACACACAGATTTGCACTGTGCCGGTGAAATATAGCACAAAATATGCTGACCCTACTGATATCGCCAACATCCTTGCAAATACATTCAGTGCATACTTCACCCACTAAAAAGCCCACAACTCTACCCAAAAGGTACAGTATCCCACACATCAAATACACACAGGTGGAAATGGCCCTTTCTAACAGCAGAACACCACATCAATGGAGGCAGATGTTGTCCCAGACTGCATCTTTCAAACTGTACAAGACAACCTGACCCCCCCCACCTAATTAAGCTTTCCAACTTCAACCTCTCCACAGGCTACATGCCCATACAATGGCACGTGGCAATGGTTTTTCCACTCCATCAAGGTGGAATCACAACTGACCATGATAACTACCACCCCATAAGCATGACTAGACTGGTCTGCAATGGTATGGTTCGCATCCTCATGGTACTCATTAACAAAGACATTGGTAACCTCCGAACACATGACCCAACCCAGGTCAGCTTGGTTGAGTGCAGTTCATGCCTACTGAACCTGTTTGACGTCTTACATACATTCGCCAAGACATTAGATGATGGGAGAGGTGGTTCACACATACTACCTGGATCTCGCCAAGACTTTTGACACCATGCCCCACTCAGGTATTATTGATAAACACACCAGCCTGTACATACACCCATACATCACAGGTTGGGTTGCAAACAGGCTTACACACAGAACACACATGGTACAACTAGCAGACTCCAGGTCCACCTCTTGACCAGTCATGGCTGGTGTCCCACAGGACTCAGTCCTGGGATCCCTACTCTTTGGCATATAATTCTCAGAGGTACAGACAAACACAAGTGGACTACGGCAGACCATGTTTGGCAATGACTGCGAACTGGAAGCCATGATTGATAGTCCAGCTGACACAGACATCCCTCAAGGGAACTCACAGAGACCAACACAGGGTGTCAACATCATGGCCTCCAGCCAAATGCCACTAACTGCATGGTCATTCCATTGTGGAATATTAAGCACCCACATATTAGCACATAAGTGGCAGCCACTTTAATACGGATGAGGTAATGGGGTATCTGGGGACTAAGGTAGATAGTGATTTCCCCTTTGACAATCATATCTCCAAAGTAGTTAGGACATCTTTCTATGTAGGCCATCTGATTACTAAAGGGTTCCCATCTAGACATACTGGGGTTATAGTGCCCCTTTACTCATCACTCATCAGTCCCATCATAGGATATAATAACCCATTTGGGATGTACCTCAGAAGACACTTCCGATAGCTAGAAGGTCCACAAATGTACCTCGCCAAGGGGATTACTGGCCTCCAACATATGCCTTATGCAGCCAGACTGAATAAACTCCTGCTTTACTCAGTGGCATCTCATTTACCCATAGATGATCTCTGCTTGCCAAAACAGCCATGTCGAACTCAGGCTTAATGGATATGCTCCACCTACGGGAATCCATGTCACACTGAGCCACACACTGTAGTGAGCTGAACCTTGCCACAACAATAACTGAAAGATGCAGGAGGGACGGATTCCCATCACAGACACTCCCCATACTTTGGAACAACATCTCTAACTACATTATACAGAGCCCCTCACTAACACTCTGCAAGAGAAACCTTGAAGAGTGGATGGGGAACAGTAGATGCACCCCAGGGATTCTGCCATTGGCTCTGCTCCACAGGGGGGCAGTTAATGAATCAATGGGGTGGCAAAAGCTGACACATTTTGGCTGGGCTTATGAATGGCTTTTGACAGTTGGCCAAGTGCCTACCCATGAACCTATATGTACAGTATCAGCACATGCTGATAGCTTAATTTACTGTTGAGGTGTTGACTTACCTTGTGCCAATGGCAGTTGATTGTGCAATAGTTGAGGGCTGTCAATGTTGGATGTACACAGTAGACTGCCTATACATGAGAATTTACAGGTAGTCTTTTGTGTGTGCCACCCATTTTTACTGTATGTGCAGGTGGAAAAAGGTGTCAGTCCCTAGGTGTCTACACTTTCAGTGTGTGTGCTATATGTTCCCTCCTTGCCAAGGCATGGGCATACTGGACACATCTCCTTCTGCCTACTGGGGCTGGCTCAGGGTGTTCGTGGTCTGAGTACAATCTGTGCCTGTGGGGCCCTTGGCAATGGTGGTAGACTGTGAGGGCCTTCACCATTCTGTCCCTGCTGCAGCTGTTTCCGCAGGATCATATTGTGTAGCATGGCACATACTATGAAGATGTGGACACACGTGCCTGGAGAGTGCTGCAAGGCTCCACCAGATATGTCCAAGCAACAGAACCATGACTTCAGCATCCCAAACACACACTCTATGATAATTCTGGTTTGTCCGTGTACCTCATTATGGGATTCCTGCATGGGTGTGTGTACATTTCTGATGGGAGTCATCATCCATGGTTCCAGTGCATAGCCAGCATTCCCCACCAGGTGGCCATTTGGGATGTCCCCCCTGACAAATAACTGATACAGCTGTGAGGCATGCCAGATGTGGGAGTCATGATAGCTTCCAGGGCTGCCAGCGCACACATCCATGATAATGCCCTGGGTATTGCACATGACCTGGCAGTTAATGGAGGGGTATCTCTTGTGGTTTATGTAGTGCCTACCCTGCTCACCGGGTGGTGACTTGATGTGTATGTGTGTGCAGTCTATTGCACCCAGTACCTCCGGGTATTCTGCCACATGGTGGAAGAGACGCAAATTGCTGGCCAACTCCTCCTGCGTTCGGGGGAAGTATATGTGCTCATTGGCATGTGGTAACATGGCATCCAAGAACTGGTGTAGTACTCTGGATGCTGATGCCTGTGAGATCCCCATGATATCCCCACTTGATCTTTGAAAGGTACCTGTAGCTAGTATTCTCAGGCTTACACATACCTTTGTATCCACTGGGATGAGTTCTCCTCTGTTTGTTCTGGCTCTGAGGCATGGCCAGCACAGCTCCACAAGTTGCTGTAGGATGTCCCTGTCCACCCTGTAATGCTCTACTATCTCCTGATCATGTAGCCCCTGGTAGGTTAGCCTGGGTCTGAACACTCTCCTCCTCCTCTGGTGCCTGAGGTGGTCATGTGCATCATCCTCCACACCACCTTCAGTCTCCAGCACATGCTGGTGGATCAAAGCTATGGCAGCCCCTAACATGTACATACTAAAGGTTCCCCATCTGTATACACCACTGGTGCAGAGTGTATGGGAATACACAAATGTGTATGAGGTGCTTTCACATTTTATATTATTGTGCTATGGATGCTGTTGATGTCAGTGGGTGTGTATGAGCTATTCCAGCTGCAGCATGTCTTAATTATGGGTTTTACAATGAGTACTGCAAGTGTGGGGCCTTTACTGTGGAGATATGCTTGCCTGCCTTGATTACTCTGTTGCCCTTTAATTCACTTTTAAACCTGGATCCCCTCCCATTATCAGGCATGCATCCACCTGCCGTCTTTCTTGGTTTGTACTTTCCATACCCAGTCATGGCAAAATGTGTCTTGTAGCTGATCTACTGCAAATTGGCTTTGTTCTGCTTTAACACTTTACTGTTTTCTTTGCAGTACAGCCCCTCCCCTTTCCTGTTCTGCAGGTAGCTGCTTGCAGCCTTGTTAGCTGTTGCCAATGGCCCACTGTAGGCTCCTAGGTGTTAATTAGTCATTTGTACTCCAATTTCCCTGCTGCAGCATTTCCTTATTTCTTTCCTATATCCTTCCTATTTCAGCTGCAGTGCACGCTGTGCAAACCCATTTACCGGGTTTACGCGCGTTTTCATCTCCGTTCACATGCATACTCGGTTACCTTGTGTACTCTCAGCTAAGCAACGATATGGCCAGTTCAACACAACCCTATCCTGCAGCTTTGCCTAGCTAGGGGCAAACCAGTTTAGCAATGCTCCAATGTGCTTACAGCAATGGTGACACACCCCTCTCTTGATGTCATCTTTATCTCAAGGGCACACCTCGGTGTTATAATGCTACGCTGTGAGGTGCATCCTTACACCAGTGTGGAATCTGTGAGTCACTATTACTTCTCTCATTTGCATGGCATTGCCTATTAATTCCTAGCTACCATGCATAACACTGTCACAGCCCATTAGCAACCCTTGTGTCATAGTATGGTGTAGCATACCTGCCATTGACTATTATGGGGAAATCGTGATATGTATTACATTGCAGTTTTATTCTATATTTTTATATTTTCCTTGCAATCCCCTTTGCGTGCCGCTGCCCTGCGCTTCCACATCGCGATAGTGCGACTATATATATTAAATGTTAATTTTATATTTTGCACATTTTTTTATGCCAATGGCTATATATTTAGCCATTGGCATATATTAACAATATAATACATGTGTTTGGTCAGCTGTCATGTCTCCAATTTTATGTTTGTAAAAAATGTAAACCGTTTTCTATGTTTACATTTCTGCATGCTTAAACTACGCCTGCACCACTTCCTAGATCACTACATACCTTTGATTGCATGCTACACTGCTGCCCATGGGGTAATTAGCATACAGCACCTGGGAATTGTGCGGGCATGGCATATGCAGGTAGTGCACGTGGGAGCAGCTCGTACCTGGATCGCTCGGCTGCCATATTTGGTGTTAGAATCCCGATGCTAGGCCTGCACCTGGCGCAAGCTTTATGAATCCCGGGGATCATCTCTATTTTGTCTATGGGTTATCCCTGAGAAGGGTTATTAAGCTATGCTGATGAAGTTATTTCAAAAAGAGATGCCAAGTTCAGCCCCATTCTTAGAGTAGGTTTCATGAGTAATAGAAATATGTCCCAGACAAATAATGTATTTTTCCTGAAGGTGTCCAAAATGATAGTGGGAACAGTTATAATAGGGTTCTATCATTTTGTTTGGATATGTTGGTTAATAAAAAGCGAATTAGAAAAATAATCCAAAATAATTGGAGAATTATTTCCGGGAACCAGGAATTAAGAGTATTACTAGGGGAAGTCCTCAAATCTACATACAAGAAGAATAAGTGCATTAAATTTATGTTACAACAAGATAATGTTACAATTGTTCCCCTTATTACTACTAAACCCTTTGGCACCTACAAATGTCATGGATGCAATGTTTGTAGGTTTATCAATGACGGACCATTTATTTATTTAGGATATATTTCATATACCATAGAGGCTCCTGGCAGATCTAACTATGGTACAGTAGGTGTCAAGTATATTAGGTTATGCTCTGGCTGTAGTAGGTTTTAGGTTTGTATGACTACTAGGAATTTGAGGCAAAAAATAAGGAAACATATTTATGCAATTAAAATTAAATATACTAATAATGCTCTTTATATGCATTCTAATTTGTGTGGAAATTTACCTTTGCTGTTTTTGAAAGGATTTTAAAGAATAAGAGGCAGTGAGATTATAAAAATTTGGTTGAGACCTGGGAGCTTAAGTGGCAGATTAAGTTAAGAGCTGATGCACCCCCAGGTTTGAATGAAATTACTAACATCAAATGTATTTTAAAAGAAAGGAGACTTAGGGTACTTTAAGACTTTATGTGTTCTAAATTGACTGCTTTATTGATGGACTTTTTGATTGGTTGATTTTTGGTATATATTGCAATGTGGATTGTAGTCTTTGATTTCTGATGAAGTTTTTTACAAAAGCAGCAATTAAAGTTTATTACACTAAAACAGGCTTTGTAGTTATTTCTCAAGTGTATTATAGCAGTTTTTTGTTTTTTAGTGTTTTATGTTACTGCTTTTCCTTAGGTTGGCTGGTTATTTGTTTTATTTCTCATCCAATGAGCCATACAGTTTTAAATTATTCACAAAAAGAAGATGAGAAGTCTTTACACTTTGTTGTTTTCTAGTAGCCAAATTGTAGTCATAGCCTAATCTTTTAAGTAGACAGCTTAAAGGGTTAAGGGCAAGACAAGAGAGCAGTGGTGACATAGAGTCACCTGGAATATTCCCCTTTGAAATTGTATTGCTGGGATAATAATTTGTCCTTTATCATGCTTTAGCTGCAAAGTGGTTTGCCACTGCTTCATGGTCACTGTAATGCAAACAATCAATGTAGGATGTATCTTATACATTTGTAAGCACTCTTTTATCCATGAATATAGGGTGCTGTCAAATTTTTTTTTTTTTAGTCTATCAATGTCATACTTAAATTATTCCCTTTTTTACAATTCTCCATTAATACTTTAACAACAAATGATCATTTGTTCCATATGCCTTTGTTTTGTTACTCTTTTGTTCTACTGTCATGGTTGGGTTTTCTTCTAAATGACTATAAACTCTGTCAGCATCAATTCTAGCGTATAGTTTATACATTGTCAGAAGGCAAGTTATTGGTCTATAGTTTTTAGGATATCTTGCAAGTTCATTCTTAAGGAGGATTATGATTTTTCCTGTTGTTAACCAGGTTGCCATCTGTTCAGGATGTGCATATAAATAGTTCTTACTCATGGCTAAATCTTCATGCAAAGATGTTAATACTTTTAGTTAGAAGTTAGGTACTGCATCTGGGCCTGGAGTTTTATATTTAGGAGCTTTTTTTTAATTTTGTTTCAATTTCTCTGGCCATTACATCATCACATTTCATATCCTGTCCATTTTAACTTTTTATTCTTTCTTTTGTTTGTTCTAGCCATTCAGCTTCTTTGTTCTGTTCCATAGGATCTTCATAGATATTTCTCCAAAATGTGTCTATTTTTTTTTCTTTTTTTTTGGTGGCATTTCTATTCCTCTTGACTTGTTTCCCAATTCTCTATAAATTTTTTGGGTCATCAATAAATTGCTTGCTTTGTACTTTTTCCTTTATATGTATATGCATATCTTCAAATTTTTTTTCTGCCTGTGATGATTTCTTTAGTTTATTATTTGCAATAGGGTACAATTGTTCCTGGAGTGTTCTGATACTGCACATTGCTTTTACCAATTCTGTCCTTCTGAGTATTTTTGTTAATCTGTTCCCTTGTCTGTACTCTTCTAACAGCAGGATGTCTTGTCTTAATTGCTTTATATTTTTTTCTGTTCAATACTTACATGATGGCATTTGGTTTTTCCCCATCTTTTCCATTACTACCCTATGTTTTGTAGTAAGGCTTTACCATTAATATAGCTGCACTGTAAAGCATTTGACAAACATGAAACCTTTTTCTTGTTTTCCTGTCCAACTGATCCAATGCATTTTGGGACCAGTCAGTCACACCAAAGCTGTAAGTTATAACAAGAAGAGAAAATTGGTTTATTGCTTGGATTTTGTTCTTAGATGTCATGCCTGTTTCCAGTATTAATTTTAGTCTTTTAAAATAGTCTTGATTATTGTCTTCATCTGTTTTATCAAACTTCTAACATGCTGGGTCTTATTGACTTTCTGTAATCTATTTCTTTCATTGATCTTACTATGTCTATCCATCTCTATTAAATCAAGCCCATCTTGCTTTTGATCATTTTCTTCTAAACTAAGGGCACATTTTTTCTCTGGTTCCTGTGGACATTCTGCAGAATGTTTCAGAAGATCTTCCTGTGCCATATTCTCTTCAGCTACATCCTGCATCTTCCGTTGCTTTTTCATATGGAAACTCACTGGACTATCAATCCACAATACTGACTATATCAGAGATGCCACAGTTTATTATTCCTTCCCTTGTTGTGCAACTCCAACTGAGCTTTTGCACTGTTTTCCCACTGAAGGCTCCACACTATCTTCATATGGCGACTGATCAGATTCTTAAAGAAAATACATATTGCAGAGGCTCCAAACCACAGTTCTAGCAGAAAAAAAAATGATTGGATGCTTCCTGCTCCACTGGTTTCTCCTGAAATTGGGGATTCATTTTTCTATCATGCTGTGATATTAACAGAGTTAGATTTTCAACACTAAATCCTTCACTTCACAGGTAACCTATAACTTTAATTTCTATTTCTTTAACTTCTCCATTATTAATCCTCTTTTCTACTTTTCCCCTCTGTTTTCTTATTTTTTGTATTGTAAAAGTTTCCATATCCAAATGCCTTTGCCTATACTTTTCTTCAAATATTTTTGGTGCTGCTTGTTCATATTGATTAGTTTTGCTTTCTCCTTTGCATAAATATTACACCATATTATATTGCGTTTTTTTTTCTATGTCCATATTTCTTCCTCAGATGTTTCCCGCACTTCCTGTTTCTCCTTACTAGGGCGACTCATTGTTCCACCATGCTGTGACATAACCTGTGTTAGATTTTCTACACTAAATCCTTCACTTCATAGGTATTCCATAACTTCAACTTCTATTTTGTTTAACTTCTATTTTACAAATCCTCTGTTGTACATTCCCCCTTTGTGATCTTATTTTTGTATTGTGAATTTTTCATATCTGGGTGTCTTTGCCTATATTTCTTTTTGAATATCTTTGGAGCTGCTTTTTTCAGTATTGAGTAACTTGGCTTTCAACTTTGCATAAAGGGGTCTATATTATATTCTGGAAAACCGACAATATCGAAGCTAATATTGTCGACACGAGAATAGCGAAAGTGGAGAACATCGAACATGTAAATGGAAATCTCCATAAGGGGAGATTTCCGTTTACTGCAATATAGTGCGGTCTTGAAGTTGGTATATTTAAGTAGTATGGGGTGCAGCCCCTCACATGGGGGGTGCAGGGGGGCTTGCCTCCCTGCCTAAATCTGTTAGGGTATTTTTTTTCTTTTTTTGTTTTTGTTGTTTTTATAAGATCAATGTTTGAAGACATCGACCATATAGTGTTCGATGTTTTCAACCATCGATCTTATAATATAGACACACATAAAGATTGCACCATATCATATCTTTCTTTCTTTCCCATGTCCACATTTCAATTTTATGCCTTTCAAAAATCTATAGATTTTGTTCTTTATATTTTTGCACTTCCTTATTCGCTTCTTTTTCCAAAAGGCCCAAGGTTTTTTGGTCTATATAAAGTTTTTCATGAATCTATTGTATTAATGAACATATATTTGCATTTCAAGCTTTTAACAGCTTTTCTTGTGCAAATATTTTTCTTTCTCTAATTTATCTGTTAATCTTTTTGTATATCTTCTGTCCAGAAATTCTGGCCTTCTTGCATAACAATAACAATACATAATTTATTTCTTATCCTCAGTACTCCATTCTACCATCCTTATGGCTCTTTTTTTTGGCGTGTTAGTTTTTGAATTTTTTTTTTTTTTTGTGGACTACTACTTTCTTCTACAACAGTCATTCTTTCCATGAGCCTGGCCTAACTCCCTTGTAGGAATGTTTTGTGTCTTGAGCATTCTACACTGACATTTTTCCACTCCTGGCACCACTGCGCCTACCAGGATTTGGCACATTTTTATCCTGGGACTTGTACACCCAGCTGTCTTTTTTATTTTTTAACCTACTTCTGTCTAAGATGTATGCTATGAAAAATACAGTCTACATATCAGTGTCATATTGGTGAGGATTTTGTAAAAAAAAAAAAAAAAAAAGGTCCACCTCATGAAGGTGCTTACCAAGACTTGAGGATGAAGTCAATTCCAAGAATACTACTCTCCTTTGCTTGTTGATTTTATCATCTCTCCATTGGGAAAGCTGGGGTAGGTTAGGGGGTAAGAAGTGATTTCAAGGTAGATTTTGTATATCTTTGCCATGCCACCAACATTCTTATACTGTCTGTCATTTCTAATGATGTTGTATCCTGGGGAGAGAATTTCCTGGTCTTTAGCATCTAGGTTTAGCCAGGTTTCAGTGGCTATTTGTATGTGAGAGGTATATAAAGCTATATAGGCATGTAATTGTGGTAGTTTATTGTAGATGCTCTTATGACTTAAGTTCATCAAAAGTAGACTGTTACCTTGGTTAAGTAGAAGAGGAGTGCTAGGGGCAGGTGAGGGGGTAGAGTTACTAGTGTGTAGACAGGGACCAGGATTATGATGTATATCACCATCAAGAGCACACTTAGATGAGAAGTATGCATAGTGAAATAATTGTTTATATTTATTTTTCACCTTTAAATTATCTGTAGGTAGTGTTGGTTCTTCTTTGGTGCATTTGTAATTTAAAACAGATGGGATATGATAGAGTATAGGTTGTGTGCTGTAATAGGGTGAGAGGGGAATTATTTAGAATTATGATGCAGTGTTCTGGAGGTAACAGTGAGGTTGGCTAACAATGGAATGTGATAAGATGGGACACGGACAAGAAAAGATAGTAAAAATAGGGATACTAAGTGAAAGGGAAGTATAAGTAGGTTTGACATATTTAATAAGGGTGATCAGTAGAATAAATTAAGGTATTACTGTTTAAATAGAGGTGGATGGATGGAAGAGTAGGGGGAGGAGAAAAAGTAGAGTGAGATGAGAAGGACCAAAAGAAAGGTGGTGTGATGTAATATAGCTATGTATAAGAAGAAAAAGCAAATTGGGTAGGTGAAATGTGTATGATTGGTTGTATGTTTGGATTGGGTGGGCTTGGGGAAACTGTAGTGGGGTGGGTGAGAATTGGGGGTAGGGTAGGGGAGCAATGTCAGCCTGAGCTTGACATGGGTAAACAGAGCAGGTTTCAACCCCTGAGGGATAGTGCATGGCCAAACACAATCAATAGATTTGGCACTGCTGTAGTTTGCATTCAAGTAACTAAGGGTGCTTATTAGTGTAATTGCAAAAATAAACAGAGTATGTAGTATTAAAGGTAGTACACTAAAAATAATAAGAGTAAAAATGCATACTACTAACACATCAAGTAGTTATCAGTTGAACTTCAGGGCATGGAAAAGGTAAACAGTAAAACCAACATAGAACTGCCTGTACAGGCAAAGAGGGAGATCCACAAAAACAGTATCTGGAAAGATCAATTACGAAAGTGCAGGCTATAGCAAGGGCAGGGTTTAGCTTATTAATTAGAGAGAGAGAGAGGGGGGAGGGGGGCTATTAAGGGCTAATTTTGCTTGGCTGGGTGATGTATTTATCCAGCTGTAGTCTATGACTATACTAAACAAAAAGACAAGTGTGTAAGCTTTTGCAGGCCTGGATGTCGTATTTACTCTGCTGCAGTCTTTGGAGGTGCAGTTCTTAACTATCTGGCTAGTGCAAGTGGCTGAGGTTGGACATCTGGGAGCTAACTCTCTAAACAAGTTAAAGGGAGATCATCAAGGTGTCTTAGACAACAGCCTAATTTCCTCCAGACTGAACAACTGATTATAAACTATGACTTGCAATAACATAAACATATTTAGCAAACAAAGGGGCATAGGCTGTACCCATTGTGACACCTTTATCTTATCCAAACAAATGTACTCAAACTAATAGCAAAATAATAACGGCATAAAGAGATGCACTGTGTTAATGTTATTAAGAGATAGTTTTGCAAATAATCTCTCAAGGTATAACAGAAAGTAAATCTCTAATGTCTACAATAATAAACAAAAATTCTTTGGTCAAATCAAAGTCTCTATATTTTTTTAAATATAAAGAGAACTTCAAAACAAGTTTATATTTCTAAAATATCCTTTAAACTAAAAACAATATATTTGCAAAAAGGTCTCAGTCTTTGACCTTGTTGCAGCAGTAATAGTTTAGAAAGGTGGGTTTCTGACACCCTTATATACCTTTGGTATTCCAAATATTGATGGAATGTATGGATGCTTGATCAATTAAAAAAAACAAATTCTCTCTCTCTTGAAACCACTGAGTCCAACAACAGCTTGTTGAAATGCATACATATTTTTCTATAAGCAACCTCCATTTTATTAAGGGAAAGCAATTCATAACAATCGTCTTTATATGAAAACAATTGCATTTAACTGGAATTATCCATTGTGTCCATGACAACTACCCATCCTCCATTGCTTGGCATCATTAACCAACCCCGGGATTCATGAAACTTGTGCCAGGTGCAGGTGTAGCGTCAGCGATCTAACACCAAATATGGCCACCGAGCGATTCAGGTATGAGCTGTTTCCACGTGCACTATCTGCATACGCCACACCAGCACAGCTCCCAGCACATGTATGCTCATCACCCCATGCACAGCAGCATAGCATGCAAATGAAGGTATATAGCGATTCAGGAAGTGGTGCAGGTGTAGTGTAAGCATGCAGAAATGTAAACCGAAAAAAACGGTTTACATTTTTCAAACATAAAATCGGAGCAATGACAGTGGACCAAACTCTTGTATTATACTGTTAATATGTGCCAATTGCTAAATATATAGCCATTGGCATAAAACAACATGCACAAAATATGAAAAAGAACATTTAATATTATGCCCACACTAACGCGAAGTTAAAGCACAAGGCACTGGTGCACAAAGGGGATGGCAAGGAATATACAAAAATATCGAATAAAACTGCAATGAAACACATATCACGATTTTCCCATAATAGTCAATGGCAGGCATGCTACACCATATTCATGGTGCAAGGGTTGTTAATAGGCAGTGACAGTGTTATGCACAGTAGCTACGAATTAGTAGGCAATGCCATGCAAATGAGAGGAATAATAGTGATCGCAGATTTCCCACTGGTGTAAGGATGCACAAAGCAGCGTAGTGTTATAACACTGAGGTGTGCCCTTGAGATAAAAATGACATCAAAAGAGGGGTGTGTCGCCATTGCTGTAAGCACATTGGAGCATTGCTAAACTGGTCTGCTGCTAGTTAGGCAAAGCTGCAGGATAGGGGTGTGTCGAATTGTTCATAGCTATGCTTAGTGGAGAGTACACAAGGTAACCGAGTATGCATGTGAATGGAGATGAAAATGTGCGTAAACCAGGTAAATGGGTATGAGCATTGAGCATTGCAGCTGAAACAGGAAGGATATAGGAAGGAAATAATAAAATGCTGCAGCAGTGAAATTGGAGTACAAATGGCTAATAAACACCTAAGAGCCTACAGTGGGCCATTGAAAACAGCAAACAAGGCTGCAAGCAGCTACCTGCAGAACAGGGAAGGGGAGGGGCTGTACTGCAAAGAAAACAGCAAAATGTCAAAGTAGAACAAAGGCAATATGCAGTATATCAGCTACAAGGCACAATTTGCCATGATGGGTAGGGAATGTACAAAATAAGAAAGACAGCAGGTGTATGCATGCCTGATAATGGGAGCGGATCCAGATCTAAAAGTGATTTAAAGAGCAACAGAGTAATCAAGGCAGGCAAGTAGATCTCCACAGTAAAGGCCACACACTTGCAGTACTCATTGCAAAACCCATAATTAAGACACACAGCAGCTGGAATAGTTCATACACACCCACATACATCAGCAGCATCCATAGCACAATACTATAAAGTTTGAAAGGACCTCACACACGTGTGTATCCCCATACACTCTGCACCAGTGGTGTATAGAGATGGGGAACTTTTATTATATATATGTTAGGGGCTGCCATAGCTTTGATCCATCAACATGTGTTGGAGACTGAAGGTGGTGTTGAGGATGATGCACACGACCACTGCAGTCACCAGAGGAGAAGGAGGAGAGTGTTCAGACCCAGGCTAACCTACCAGGGCAACATGAGCTGGAAGTAGTAGAGTGTTACAGAGTGGACAGGAACATCCTACAGCATCTTGTGGAGCTGTGCCAGCCACGCCTCACAACCAGAACAAACAGAGGGGAACCCATCCCAGTGGATACGAAGGTATGTGTAAGCCTGAGAATACTAGCTACAGGTGCCTTTCAAAGACCAATTGGGGATATCATGGAGATCTCACAGGCATCAGCATCCAGGGTACTACACCATTTCCTGGATGTCATGTTACCACATGCCAATGAGTACATATACTACCCCCGAATGCAGGAGGAGTTGGCCAGCAATATGCGTCTCTTCCACCGTGTGGCAGAATACCCGGAGGTACTGGGTGCAATAGATTGCATGCACATACACATCAAGTCAACACCCGGTGAGCAGGGAAGGCACTACATAAACCGCAAAGGATACCCCTCCATCATCTGCCAGGTCATGTGCAATGCCCAGGGCATTAACATGTATGTGTGTGCTGGCAGCCCTGGAAGCTATCATGACTCCCACATCTGGCATGCCTCACAGCTGTATCAGTTATTTGCCAGGGGGGACATCCCAAATGGCCACCTGGTGGGGGATGCTGGCTATGCACTGGAACCTTGGAGGATAACTCCCATCAGAAATGCACACACACCCATGCAGGAATGCCATAATGAGGCACATGCACAAACCAGAATCATCATAGAACATGTGTTTGGGATGCTTAAATCATAGTTCTGTTCCTTGGACATATCTGGTGGAGCCTTGCAGTACTCTCCAGGCATGTGTGCCCACATCTTCATAGTGTATGCCATGCTACACAATATGGTCCTGCAGAAACAGCTGCAGCAGGGACAGAATGGTGAAGGCCCCTCATAGCCCTCCACCATTGCCAAGGGCCCCACAGGCACAGAGGTACTCAGACCACAAACTCCCTGAGCCAGCCTCAGTAGGCAGACGGAGGCATGCTCGGTATGCCCATGCCTTGGCAAAGAGGGAATATACAGCACACACACTGACAGTGTAGACACCTAGGGACTGACATCCTTCTCCACCTACACACACAGTAAAAATGGATGGCACACACACAAAACTACCTGTACATTGTCATGTATAGGCAGTCTACTGTGTGCATCCAACATAGGCAGCCCTCACCTATTGCACACACAACAGCCAGTGGCACAATGTAAGTCAACACCTGAACAGTAAACTAAGCTATCAGCATATGCGGATACTGTATGTAAAGATTCATAGGTAGGTACCGGGCCAACTGCCAGAGGCCATTCATAAGCCCAGCCAAAATGTGTCAGCGTTTGCCACCCCATTGAGTCATTAACCATCCCTCTGTGGAGGAGAGACAATGGCAGGATCCTTGGGGTGCATCTACAGTTACCCATCCACCCTTCAAGGTTTCTCTTGCAAAGTGTTAGTGAGGGGCTCTGTAAAATGTAGATAGGGATGTTGTTCCAACGTATGGGTAGTCTGTGACAGGAAGCTGTCCTTGCAGCATCTTCCAGTTATTGTTGTGGCAAAGTCAGCTCACTACAGTGTGTGGCTCACTGTGACATGGATTCCCACAGGTGGAGCATATCCATCAAGCCAGAGTTCAACATGGCTGTGTTGGTCAGCGGAGAACATCTCTGGGTAAAGGAGATGCCACTTAGTAAAGCAGGAGTGTATTCAGTCTGGCTTCATAGGTCATATGTTGGAGGCCAGTATTCCCCTTGGTGAGGTACATTCGCGGACCACCCAGCTGTTGGACATGTAGTCTGAGGTACATCCCACATGGATCATTATACCCTATGACGGGACTGATGAGTGATGAGTAAAGGGGAACTATAACCCCAGTATGTCTAGATGGGAATCCTTTAGTAGTCAGATGGCCTACATAGAAGGATGTCCTAACTACTGTGGAGTTATGATTGTCACAGGGGAGATCACTATCTACCTTAATCCCCAGATACCCCATTACCTCATCTTTATTAAAGAGGCCACCACCCATGTGTTAATATCTGGGTGCCAATTCCACTATGGAATGACCATGCAGTTAGTGGCACTTGGTTGGAGGCCATGTCAGTGGCACCCTGTGACGTTCTCTGTGAGGCCCCCTGGGGGATGTCTGTGTCAGCTGGACTATCAGTCATGGCTCCCAGTTTGCAGTCATTGCCAAACATGTTATGCCGTAGTCCACCTGTGTTTGCCTGTACATCTGAGATGTATATGCCAAACAGTAGGGCTCCCAGGACTGAGTCCTGTGGGACCCCAGTCATGACTGTTCAAGAGTTGGACCTGGAGACTGCTAGTTGTACCATGTGGGTTGTGTGTGTAAGCCTGTTGGCAACCCAGCCTATGATGTATGGGTGAATGTACAGGCTGGTGTGTTTAACAATACTACCTGAGTGGGGCATGGTGTCAAAAGCCTTGGTGAGGTCCAGGTAGTATGTGTGAACCACTTTCCCTGTCATCTAATGTCTTGGTGACTGTATGTAAGACGTAAAACAGGTTCAGTAGGCATGAACTGCAGTCAACCAAGCTGACCTGGGTTAGATCACGTGTCTGACGGTTACCAATGTCATTGTTAATGAGTGCCATGAGGATGTGAACCATACCATTGCAGACCAGGCTAGTCAGGCTTATGGGGTGGTAGTTACCATGGTCAGTTGTGATTTCCCCATGATGGAGTGGAATAACCATTGCCATGCACCATTGTATGGACATGTAGCCTATGGAGAGGCTGAGGTAGGAATGCATAATTAGGTGGGGGCAGGTTGTCATGTACAGTTTGCAAGATGCATTCTGGGTCAACATCTGCCTCCATTGATGCTGTGTTCTGCTGTTAGAGTGGGCCATTTTCACCTGTGTCTCTGATGGTTGGGATACTGTACCTTACGGGTAGTATGGTGGGCTCTTTAGGGGTTAAGTATGCACTGCATGTATCAGCAAATATGTTGACGATATCAGTAGGGTCAGCATATTTTGTGCTATATTTCACTGACACAGTGCAAATCTGTGTGTCACCACGTAAATCCTTGACATAGCCAAAGAAGGCTTTGTGGTTATCTTTCAAATCCATGCATATTCTCCTGCTGATGTTAGCTTTGGATGATGTCATGAGGGACCTACATATCATACTAATAGTGGTCATGGATGTCAGCCCTTCATGGCATTTGCTGTGTCTAGAACACCGTCCTACATCTATAGTATAGCCTGTTTTATTACAGAGGTCCACCAGACCAGTGTCCTTGTGTAGGAGGAGTGAATCTTGGCTTACCAGTGATGGCACAATCCATACATCTGTGTAGGTCCTTATAGACTGCATTTTTAAATCTGTCTGTATCTGGAGCAGTGTTTCCCCTTAGTGTGGGGGCTGTGAAACCCCCCACCCCTGTCACTAGTAGTGTAAATGTAGCTGTAGGAAAGGTATACACTATGGTATCTGTGGGTGGGGGAGATGCTAGGGTGTAGAAACAGTGAATAGTTCATGGTCAGATCTAACCAGTGACTGGTAAACCTCCATTGTGGTGCACCTATTACCCATGTTGGTGATGACCACATCTGGTAGCTTTCACCCTACATTTTGGAGGTTACCACCTGATACAGGGCATATGAGGTGATACATTCCAAAAAGCGCTGGTCCCGAAAGTGAGTACCAGAGTACGTGTCCCAGTTAATGGTATGGTAGTTGACATCGACCAATGCCAGGGTGTGTGTTAGGACTGTCGTGTTCTCCACTGTCTCCAGGTAGGTGGAGTGGAGGTCCTGGGTCATGGAGGGTGATCCGTACAGGCCACATTCAACAATGTTGTTGTGGCTGATTTTAACTGCACATGGATGATCACACAGGTATCATGCTGCCCCCACTAACCTGGAGGTGTAGTTTTCCCTGATGAATATGGATACAGCCCCTCCATGTCTGTCAGTCCATGTTCCATGGCTGAAATGTGTGGTACGGGTTGTACTCTGGTAGTGCTGGTGTGCTATCAGGAGCCTTAAGACAGATTGCAGTTAATGAACAGATGTTGATGTTGTCCATCCTGAGGAATTGCTGTGAGTGCATGCATGTTGTGATCACAACCCCTGGTGTCGAGTAGCATAAACCACATTGAATCTGCTATTGTGCTGTTTATGGAGCTGGTATTCACCTTAAGGACTCTCCTAAATAAGGCACCATGGGGGTGCCAATAGCCTTGGCTAGTATTCCAAAGTGTAAGGCAGACACATAGGTTGGTATGGTATCATTGCATGCACGTTCCCCGTCTGTGCTTGATTGTCATCTCCCCTGTAGGTAACCTAGTGGTAAGCAATAGAAAGCCTTAACCTTATACAAGTCTTCTAGCTTCCAAGATAGGCATTTGGAGTGACTAAGTATCAGTGTTCTGTATGCCTGTGCTGTACTCAACTGTTCCCTGACTACATGGTGAGTTCACTCTGTATATTTTGATCTGAAGGTCTGTTTATTCGCATATTATGGCTGTGATGGCCTGCATGTTAGAGGTGCACAGATAGCTTACTATCTATCTGCCCAAGGGCAATATGAAGCATAGCAACAGTGCATTGGCCTTCCCTGCACCATTGATGAAGTAACTGAGCCTCTGTCAAACATAGCCAATGAAGCAATTCCATGCTGAGTTGCAGGAAGCTGTGGAAGACTGGGGTTGTGGAGGGTGATAGGGGCACTTACTGATCTAAAGGGGCATGTTAATGTGGCAATTCAATGCCATTCAATTCCCCCAACAGGTCTTGCAGCTATCAAACTGGACAGGCTCACCCATCCCCTGGCTGTATGATTTTGGGAAACATGATCCCAGGGGGGTATAGTCTGTTACCCATTCACACAACAATGTTTCCTTTGAAGTGTGTCACTGAGGGGCTATGTCTAATGTAGTTAAGAATGTAATGTATTGAGTCACAGTACATTTGTTATATGTTGTTATGTCATGAGTACGTGAAGCTCAGTGAGTTAGGGGGCTACCGCCTTTGCTTAGCCTAGCTTACACATAGAAAGCATCTAAATAGGAAATAGACGGAAGCAACATTAATGACAACAGTGTAATTGTTACAGCATCCACATACTATCTGTGTATTCGAGGTTACGGTCCCGATAAAGGCAGGGATGTTTATTATGTGCAAAACTATACCTTAACCACAGCTTGCAGATATAGGTAGTAATCGTCTGCATAATAAACATTCGAATCACCCTTAAACCCATGTGTGTGTGCAGGAGAGTACAGTCAACAGAGAATGTAATGTCATGACAGCACATAGTGAGATGTGATGTCACTGACAGGTATACATCCGGAGTAGTTAGCGGATGTGGCCGTGTTTGCACTCACAGGTTATACGCCACAACATTTGTTAATCTGTGTTTAACTGCTGCTATAATGTCACACAAACAGTGTTAAACATGCTTACAACTGGGTAAATAAGCCTTACTCTGCCGGAAAAACATTCATAAAGCATCCCAGGTGTCGAACTCTGGACCATGTACACTATAGGCATGGGACGCACCACTAAGCCATCCGAGGTGTACAGACCTTGCATGCTCCTGAGACTACACCTTATACCATATACATTTCACAATAATGATCACAAATGGGACAGTGGCCTTGTGAACATATGTACAGTACATTGTAATGTACTGTAGTTTGTGAACCAACACATTCCAGTCAACAGATGTATTACTGTTACAAACTAATACGAAATATATATATATATATATATATATATATATATATATATATATATATATATATATATATATATATATATATATATATATATATATATATATATATATATATATATATAGCTATATTTGTCAGTGATGTCTGCACACACACACACACACACACACACACACACATATATATATATATATATATATATATATATATATATATATAGGTTTACCATTACAATTTCGCCATGCAATTGCTCGGCTATGAAGTATTCGAACAACAGATGTTTCGGCAGGTTACGTAAGCGAACGGTATAATTGCGAATGGACTGTGAACATTCGCTCAAGTAAGGGGATCGCAGTACAGTGAGGTTAAGGAAATACATCCCTTTCCTCACTGTAGTGCGGTCTCAGAGTTGGAATATTAAGTTGGGGGGGTGTGGGGGGGCTTGCCCCCTGCATAAACGTGATTTTAGACTAGGTAGTTAGGGTGTTAAGAGAAAGGTGGGATTGCTGTTAGGTGTCAAAAATGTTGTGAACAACATTTTTGACATTAACAGCTGATTTCCGACATTGGGAACGTTCGGAATTGTGTACTTTCGACGAATCACTTTGCTAATAAGTACACTTTTTTTTTATTTTCGTAATTATGATAGTAAACCATATATATATATATATATATATATATATATATATATATATATATATATATATAATCCATACAGATTCCCGAATACATTTTCTACCGAATGATTATCAGTGGGGCATATTTACGTGAAAGTGCTTTTCACCGAAAAAGCACTTTCACGTAAGTATGCCTGTTCCGGAGATCGCACTATGGTGCGGGTAAGGGAAAATCCCCTTTTCCCCACTGTAGTGCGATCTCGGAGTGAGAATATTAAAGTAGGGGGGGGTGGGTTCATATCAATGTAGATTTTATTTTGTTTTTAACGCACTTTAACGAACGCTTTTTGGTGAAAAGCGCTTTCGTCAAAGTGTTTTTGGTGATAATGGATTTGGCCTTTTGCACTTCCGTGCAAAAGTCCTAGATTTATATATATATATATATATATATATATATATATATATATATATATATATATATATATATATATATATATATATATATATATATATATATATATATATATATATATATATATATATATATATATATATATATATATATATATATATATATAGATAGATATGTTATACAGTTACAGCAATAGCCATATATATAAGCATCTATGAACACACTTTGTGATACAGAACCACTCCAAAGGAATTGGAGTGTACACAAAACACATGCAACTCTGGTATCATAACAATTAATATTAACATGTCACCTTAGAAGGGGTGGTTGTTGTGTATGTGAAGATTGGGGTGGGAGAGTAATGATGGGTAATGCAATCATGCCTCAAGGAGGGCATGGGTTGAATGTCCAGTAAGTGAACTGGAGGGGCATACATCTAGTATGGGGACAATATAAAAAGGACACAAAGCAAGAACTATACTCATTCATAATACATCCTGTCATGTCACATTGCAAAACCTACTTTCACAAACATATGAACATTAACATGTATCAGACAAATGTACACCAACTGATTGTCACATATGTTGTCAGTAGTGAGGAATGTCTGTAGTACAATGCATACTCTCAACACCATGACATTTGTGCACATCTCAGATGCCGTAATGGTAAGGTCAGTGAGTGTGGTGTTGAGTGTCCCTGGTTCAAGACCTGCAAGAGCTGTTAGGTTATTTTGAGGGCCAGAATAAAGGCTTTTGGATGCAGGTGGATTAAAGCACTCTTAAGCAGTTGTAAGCGAGTTTCCATGTGTATGTGCGATGGTAAGCGGTGCTGCTGCATGGTAATCAGAAAAGAGCTTCACACTTCTGACCTTTGCTTAATGTTCCACAGACCATGAACAAACTTGCTCACAACTGTGTAAATGTGCGTTATTCACACTTTCACTACCAGTGCCTACTCTGAGAGGTAAAATAATAACACCTTCCAGGAGTAGAACCTGCACCCATGTACTCCATCCTCCAATTAACCTAACACTAAGCTACCTGGGATGTATCTATCCCAGATGTGTATGCAGACAGGTTAAAACACAAAAGGGAGGAATGTCCTGAAATAGGACAAACCTCCATGTACCCAATTATAGGCATACGCTCATATATATATATATATATATATATATATATATATATATAGAGAGAGAGAGAGAGAGAGAGAGAGAGATACACAGAGACATGTCGATATATACAGGTCTACATATATATGTAGATTTATAGATAGGTTAGAAACATCTACACATCTATGGAGGTACAGATAAACGTATGCAATAATGTAAAAATGTATATATCTATATACATACACACACACACACACACACACACACACACACACACACACACACTCACACACACACATATATATATATATATATATATATATATATATATATATATATATATATATATATATACACACATACATGTCTGTAGACAGCATCTGCAGTGTTCACATCTGAGTATAATAGCAATCACACATTCGGACCCCCCCCCCCCCAAACAATATGAACATAACATAGGAAGAGTATATGACAATACTCTATTACAAATATGTTCTATGGACACAGTCACCAACATAACTGCATTGACTGCAAATATCCATGTCAGAATTACACAGACAGCTTTCATTTTGCAAATCTTTATTACATTCCGATGTATTGCCAAAATGAATCAAGGACTAACAGTACCTGCATGCTATACAGGAAGCATTTAATAGTGCCTTAATGAATCAGCCTGCATTTACCATAGTATTAGTCCACTAAGGGATAGGTGCTCACATAGGGAAATAACACCCACACACATATGGATGTTGTATAAAAGGGTTTCCTACACACCTGCATGTGCTATGTACACCCACCAACATCTACCCCACAACCAAAATAATTACATCAGTACATACTGTCATACCATAACCAATTATGCAACTGCTGTACAACATCTGCTGAAACCTTAACATACCTGGACACAGATGCACTAACATGGCCCTATGTGAAATAGATGCTGTTATACAATTGAGCAGCTGCTGATGTAACAGGGTTTGTATGAACTAATCCTGTTTCACAGGGTTGAAAGGTCCGTACACCAGGAAGTTTTACTGAGTACTGATAAGCACAGTATGATACACAGTAACACCAAACTAAATATGTCTGGTAAGCACACTGTAAACCCCCTAACATTATATGCATAGCTATGCAGCCTTGAGCTGGTCAAACATCCTGGCCAGACTGAAGCATATGCAGAAGTATTAGGTACAGACAAACCCTGCACATGTAGCAACGTTCAGAAATATAACAGCAGTACTCACATTTAGACCAACTCCTCCAGGCATTACACACAATATATTACTGTTCGTCTCAATACAGCTGTTGCAATGGATTCCAAAAAGACCTCCACGCTGTCTTCATCACAAGTAAGGCAAAGGGACAACTCCCAAGTGGAGTACTCATTTATACTCCACTGTTGCCATGGTATTGGCTAAAGCAGTAGCAGCGCAGCTGATGTGCATGTAATTAGCTACTTAGGGACACCAATTGGCCATCGGGATAGCACATGTTACTGATCTGCAACTATAAAAGGTTGCCTTGTCACACATTCAAACCATCTGTGTCTACTGTAGGACAGTACAAAAAACAGAAATAAGAAATAGTTTCATAGTTTCATAGTATAGTACTAGGCTATCTGCCCTGGGGCATTTGTAAGCCTAGCCATAGTGATGTGGCTTTTGCCACCCCATGAAATGGTACAAAAATGTACAGAATAAATTTAGAATACTGTGCCTCTGTCTAGTAGTGACACAATGAAGGTCCCCTTATATAATAGAATTAGTTTACTGTGCCCCTGTCTAGCAGTGACACAGATGTGACCCCTGGGGTAAACTTACGATCTCCCATCCACTCATCAAGATTTCTCTTAAAGAGAGTCAGTGAGGGGCTCTGCCTAATATGAACTGGGATCTTGTTCCAAAGCATGGGAAGCCTCTGGGTTATGAATCTATCCCTCCAGCATGTCCTATTCATACTTGTGCCGAGGTTTAAGTCTTTAGCTCTCGTGGTCCTGATGGATTTGGATTTTTTGAGGTGGAGCATGTCCATCAGATCCTGATTGGACATGGCCTTGTACTTCAGGCAGAGATCACCTCTGAGCAGGCGGTATGCTACTGAATAGAGCTGAAGTTTCTTTAGTCTGGCAGAATAAGACATATGCTGGAGACCCTTGATCCTCTTGGTGAGGTACTTTTGTGGTCTCTCCAGCTGTTGCAAATGCCGGGTGAGGTACATACCAAATGGGGCTTTGTACTCAATCATGGGTCTGATGAGGGAGGAATGTAGGGGTACAATGACATCCTTGGATCTGGATGTGAATCCCTTCATGATGAGGTGTGCAAGGTAGAATGGTTTTCTAACCACTTTGGCAACGTGGGTGTCAAATGAGAGGTCACTGTCGACTTGGGTCCCTAGGTCTCTGATTACTTTTTCCGTACTCAGTGGGTTGCTGTCTATGTGATAATTTGTGGGTACTTTATTTTTCCCAAAGGGGATGACTATACATTTTTTGGCATTTAGTTTAAGGCCGTGACTCCAGCACCAGTTGTCCGTTTCTGTGAGGCCTTTTTGTAGGATGTGTGTGTCTGCTGGTGTATCGACTATGGCACCTAGTTTGCAGTCATCTGCAAACTTTGTCAGCCACAGCCCTCCCATGTTTGCTTTAACATCTGAGAAATAAATGCCGAACAAGAGGGGTCCCAGGACAGATCCCTGTGGGACACCACTTGTGACTGGCTTTGAGTCTGACATTGCTCCAGTGATTTTAACTTTATGGGTTCTGTCCTTTAGCCAGTTTGCAACCCATCTAGTGACATAAGGGTTTGCTTTTAAGCTGTTGAGCTTATCTATGATGCCTGAGTGGGGTATTGTGTCGAAGGCCTTAGCCAAGTCCAGGTATGCTGTATGGACTGCTTTGCCCTCATCAATGGCTCTAGTGACTATTTCAAAAAAGTCAACCAGGTTTAAAAGGCAGGATCTGCCCTTTACAAAGCCGAACTGGGTGGGGTCAAGTGTCTGTAGGTCCCCTATGTCTCTGTTTACGAGTTCCATAATGATTCTTTCCATAGCTTTGCAGACCAGGCTGGTTAAGCTTATGGGGCGGTAGTTTCCAGGCTCTGTAGAGGCACCCCCCTTGTGGAGTGGGACCACTGTTGCTGTACGCCAGTGTTCAGGTACATATCCCGAAGTAAGGCTAAGGTTAAATAGCATTTTTATGTGTGGGTTTAGCTCCTCTTGGAGTTCACGTAACTCGCAACCCGGGCTACTGTCAGGTCCCATTGATGCTGTGTTTTTTGCTTTGTTTAGGGTGGTTCTCACTTGGACATCTGAGATGACAGGGAGATTACATTCAGTGGGATAAGTATTTCTTCTTTTGGGGGTGAAGGAGGGGAGAAATTTGCACTGAACCTGTCAGCCAGAATGTTGGCAATATCTGTGGGTTCAGTGTATTTTTTGTTGTTGTGAACCAACTCTGAGCATATCTGAGGGTTTCTGCCCAGGTTTCTAACATAGCTGAAGAAGGCTTTGTGGTTATCTTTAGTGTCCTTAGTGATTTTTCTCTCAAAGTTGGCCTTGGATGTTTTTATGACAGAATGTAGTTTTCTGCTAATGTTGATCAGAGATGTCTTCCCTTCATGGGATTTTGCTCTGATGTGCAGTAGCTTCCTTCTTTTGTTATACAATTTGTTTATGGCTGAGGTCCACCAGACAGGATGCTTACCTTTGGTGGAGAGGGACTTGGATTTGTTTGGGATTGCATGATCCATGCATTCTTGGAGATGTCCATAGAAAGCATTTGTGAAGGATTCGGCATTGTGGGATGTGGTATCCACTGGCACAGTGGGCTTAAAGGATACCATCTCAGTCTTAAGAAGAGTGAAGTCTGCTTTTGAGAAGTTTTTCACTGTGGTCTTTTATGCTGGGGGTGGAGGTGGGATATGTATATCCAGAGTGATTAGTTTGTGGTCAGATCTCACTAGTGAGGGGTATACTTCCGGTGTGGAGCATTTTGTCCCCATGTTTGTGATGATCAGGTCTAGTATATTATCTCCCCTAGTGGGAGAGGTGACTAGTTGTTCCAGTGCATTTGAATTTATGAATTCCAGGATCCTTTGGGCTAGGGTATTAGGGCTAGAATAATGTACCCAATCTATGTTTGGGTATTTGAAGTCTCCCAGTATGATGGTATTTTGTGATACATTCATATCCTCCAATATCTTCAGGAAGGCTGAGTGGGGTTCTTGAGATTGGGATGGTGGTCTGTAACATGCTACCAGTTGTATAGCAGTTTTGCCTATGGTTAGTTGCACCTGTATGGTCTCTGATGCTTCATGTGTTGCTACTAACCTGGAGGTGTGGGTGTCCTTGATGAATATGGACACTCCCCCTCCCTTTGTGGTTTGGCCCGGGTTTTGGGGCCGAAAAGCATGATACGAGGTATAGCCTGGTAGCGCTGAAAATGAGAAGTACACTACTTAACAACGTTTCTGATTAATAAGACAGTATGTATAACATGTAGTATGTTTGTGTATGTAGTATCTGTACTGTAAGAGTTACAGTGTAATTAATGCATATAGTGGAAATAGCTAACTTGTAGCGATGTATTGTTGAGCAGTAGTAATGCTTGTAGTATTCTATGAGTGTACTGCTGTAGGTCACATGGCACACTCCACATACACCACAAGGGATGCTATGGGCTTGGAACCCACCATTTTGCTTTCAGCCACTGTTAGTGTCAGCATTGGTCCAACAAGTATGTGCTATAAAAGGGGGTAGTATATGTTGTTATATTGTAACAGTCGACATATGTATGGATGTATAAGTAAGATGAACATGTGAAAGGTGGCCTTACTGTGCAAATATGGCATGTATTGTGGGATATTGTGCCAATAACTGTGTAATGTACAGGTGTCTAGGCAGATCTGTATTCTATTCTACATAGCAGTTCTGTTATGTTATGCAAACAGTAGTTATGTCTATTGACAATTACAATACTCAATGATAGGATACATAGCATTAGTAATCATCTGACAGGTTAGCAGCAGGATAGCAAAGATAATTGGAAGAGCCAGGTAACTATCCATGCACATAACATATGTAATATCCACCTCACTACTATCATTTACAAGCAATAACAGCTTTGCATGTGTACATATTATGCAAATGTGTAGTAACCCTTGTTACAGACTGGGCCAAATGGCTATGTGCACACCTACATAGAATGGATATTGAGAGTACAGACACACTGGTTGAACTACCAGGTTTGTGTAGGCCAACATAACAGCCGCCTGCAAATACTGTATGTAGGGTAGTGCACAGCACAGCACTGATAATGAAACAGGTTGCACATCATCTTTAACTCCAGTGTAACATCTGCAGTAGGAGTACAAGATGTAGGAGACAGCTGCCCACGTGTAATAGCCACATCATAGGTGATGGCTCACATTATCTGATTATATCCTGTTCATGTTGATAGTGGCGTCAGAGCCTATTGATACATGACTGTTTGGGGAGTGGGTGTCTGTGCCCAACAGAGCTCATGGTCCTGGTGGATATGTGAGCATAAACCCAGAGAAGGAAACAGACCTGTAGACACATGCATCATATGTAATCAACTAACAGGATGTGATGTGCTCCTCAGAGGAGGATTGCTGCTAAAGGTAGCTACAATGTTTCCATAATAGCCAATGTTGTCATGTCCATAACACAAATATTTACATGTGAGCATCACTGTCTATAACATCTTCATAGGCAATACGTAAACTAAAGACAGTACTTGGTACTTGTAGTACTGACTGCTCATACAGGCATGTCCACTAGTTAGCTATTGGTGTCTCCTAATGTGAGCTTTGTGTATGTGGCCATCCTGGGGGAATGTAATCTCTATGCCATGTACACTGCTAGACCCACCAAACACCATGCCCCACACATTGTCTGGGATGCAGCTACAGGGGTAAGCTGGATGGCAGCCCAGTCTACAGCCATGACTGGACTGGACAGTCATGAGGTGTATGTTAATACATGCAGCTCATCAACACAACCAACACATACCCTTACGGGAACACAGTAAGGACACCCACACACACACTACCGGTAATCACACACATTCACAGATGCATCTAAGTACTGTCCAAACAAGTGACCCCCCCCCAAGCAGGAAGAGACAGACACCGATATACACAAACTGTATGACATAGTAGGCATAATTGTGCCACACCTCTGAACATGTGACCGGAAACATGCTCAACATTGCTCATTTGTGAGTGCAAACCCTAGCACTATGTTACACACCGACCTATATGAGGGCATACATACTGTTAGCTGCCTGTCTGACATCATTAGCCACATACTCATATACTCAGACCACCTATTGATATATACACATGACTCTGGCATATTCCATGTTGTCATGCAGGACCTGTGATGCAGTAGCCTGGACAGCATGGAAACACATTTAGGAACTGTCAGGTCTTGTAGGCCATGCAGGTATGTCCCAAGGTCTGGGTAGCATTCTGCCACTGGCCAGAATGATACTGCAGTACAGGGACAAATTGATTGTATTCCACAATTGTGTAGTGTAGTGGTGCATGTCACAGGGTATCCAGTATCTGTCATCCTGGGATAATATGGTTGACAGACCATGATGCTTTGCCAGACATGGCCTGCACTTGTCACCCCTGGGAATCTGGATACAGACTAGGGCTCATGCTTCCCCTATAGTGCCTTCATCATGCACAGTTCAGGTGAGGGTCCACTGCTGTTACAGGGACAGCTAAGCAATACACTGCGGGTCTCGCTACACAATGATATATGTCAGAAACACTATACAGACACACATATGTCAATCCCTAACATGGAGAACATATCTGTGCAGTGGCTGAGACAAGTTTCAATGCTCCGGAGAGCACACCTGCATGACCATGTAATAACACATAACCTCACCTTTTGCCCATTATCCTTTATATCCTGAAGGATATGTACACCCCCATGCTAATTGCACTTGCATAACATCAGATGCATTATGCTGAGCAACTACCTTTGTGCCACAGTGGAATTCAAAAAGCACCTTGAAGCACATCACCCACCAGGCTGCAGACTTCCCAATTGCCATAATGTGCTGTAATGGGGAAGAATAGGTCTGAGACAGAACCATAGAGTTGGCTACTCTCAGCTATTCCACTAAGAACTGTGAAGACTCCTCATGTACCAACACCAGTGCTTAATGCATGTTAGATTCCATCGACCCCACTGACCTGGATCACAGTAGTCACACAAACAAGGCTAACAGTATGCTGCACATAGTTAGTCTCCAATGCCAATGTTATGTACCCTAAGAGCAGAGCGGTGAGTGCCATGGCACCCATGCAGATGGACAATGCATGTGCAAATGCTGAATACTACACAAATGAAACCTAAGCAGTCAGTGATTGTGCCATTGAAACAGAACCAGGAGTCAACCTCACGCAAACAAGTAGGCAAACTGGTGGTACCATGCTTTAACCTGTACCATAGAAGGTAGTAACTGTTGCAAGAGTGAACACACATGAGTGTAGGTGATCCCTGTTCAGCCTCAGTAAGATGCAGATACACCATATGAAACCATGCAAAGCTAACATGAAACCAATCAGCCACATATTATGAGGCCAAGCATAGAGCATTCTATAGCTGTGTCATTAATCGTAATAGCAATGACAAGACCTGCCGTGCTGCACAGCACTATGACATGGGAAGTACTGCACCTACAGAAATAGCACCCACCCATCCTGATAGGGCCTTGGAGAAACTAAACCCACTCCCACCCCCCCACCCCCAACAGGTATGCTTAGTAATATATCCATGTACGCTATAGGGCCTTTGTACTAACAACTATGCAGGTACAGGTTGCACTCTCTAATGCCATACATACAGCTTTCATAGGACCTGTCAACATCCCAGGGTGTATCCTACACAAATGTAAGAACATTCAGCTATCCACATACTCATCATGTTCAATCATAGCTCCATGTCAGGCTGTGCACACACCAAATGGTGCACAGCAACAGTTACCACACCCCACAAAGGGGGAGACACCATTGATAATGGGACATAGTGCACAACTACCCTGCTGAGTCTGGTCTGTACGGCCATGAACCATGGATAGTGTAATTGATGTACTCGGTTCAGATGTAGATGACAGTAAGGTTGATTCACACTGCATATCATGACCTTGCCAGGTCATACAACACCATCACCCATACTGTGTTCCAGCTACACTCAGTAAACTAGGTGTATATTCCTATGTCACAGGAGTGGTTGGCAATTGGACTGCTGGCAGAACCAACACAGGAGATGTCTGACTAATACAAGCACATCAAGCCAGTGCCAGCCACAGTAATGCAGGGTTCATTCCTGGTACTCCCCCTCTTTGTTATCTATACCACACATACTAACACAGAAGGCATATGCCTATTTATGTTTGCAAATGACTATGAACTAGGAGCAATAGTTGACTCAATGTGTGCTGCGTTCTACATACAGAAGGGCCTTTGTGTGTCAGAAGTGTGGTGTGTGATGTATGGCCACAATCTGAGAGCTAAGTATTGCATTGTCATCCCCTATGTTAAAAACCCTGTACCCATGAACTACCACCTAGGCAGTGGTCAACATAATGGCAACTGTGCGTGTATGGGATGCAGCTGGACAGTAGTCTTTCCTTTGATAGATACTTCACCACACCAGTCAGGTAGTTGTATGTGGCACCCCTAATCATGACAGGGTGCCAGCCGTGAATATAGAGATAATTGTTCAGCCATACTCAACACTCATGTGACCCATAATAGATCACATATTTCCTTTAAGGGTTATTGCCCATGTGTACACTCAGTAAACTAGGTTCATAGGTTTGTAGGTAGGTACTAGGCTATTGGCCCAAGGGCCTACATAAGCCTAGCCAACAAAGTTCCCTGCATTACGCCACCCAAGAAAGTTATTTTCCTGTGCCACTGTCGAGCAGAGACACAGAAGTGATTCCTGGGGTGTATTTCCTATTTCCCATCCCCTCATCAAGATTATTCTTGAAGAGTGCTAATGAAGAACTTTGCTTGACATAGATGGCGAACCTGTTCCAGAGTATGGGAAGTCTGTGGGACAGGAATCTATCCCTCCAGCATGTCCTGTTTATTGTGGTGACAAGGTATAGGTCCCTAGAGTTTGTAGCTCAGAGGGATTGAAATTTCTTTAGGTGTAACATGTCCAACAGCTCAGGGTTTGACATAGCTTTATATTTTAGGCAGAGATCACCTTGGAGTAGGCGATATGCTACGGAGTAAAGCTGGAGTTTGTTGAGGCGGTCAGTGTAGGGAATTTGTTTGAGGCCAGTAGTCCTCTTTGTGAGGTACTTATGTGGCCTTTCCAGCTGCTGCAGATGTCTTGTGAGGTACATTCCAAAAGGGGCATTGTACTAGAGTCTAATGAGTGTCGTGTAGAGGGGAACAATGACCTCTTTTTACCTGGATGGGAACCCTTTTATGATGAGGTGTGCCATGTAGAAGGACTTCCTGACTACTGTGGTGATGCGACTATCAAAGGAGAGACTACTATCCACCTGAGTCCCAAGGTCTCTTATCACGCATTCGGTGTTAAGTAGATTGCTGCCTATGTGGTAGTTCATGGGTACATAGTTTTTACCAAAGGGGATGACACTGCACTTTTTGGCATTGAGCTTGAGGCCATGGCTCTGATACCAGGCATCTGTCTCAGTGAGGCCCTTCTGTAGGATGTCCACATCATTTGGGGACTTGACTATGGCCCCTAGTTTGCAGTCATCTGCAAACTTTGTTAACCAGAGGCCTTCTGTGTTAGCCTGTACTTCAGAGAAGTTGATACCAAACAGGATAGGTCCCAGGACAGAACCCTCTGGTACTCCACTTGTCACTGCTTTGAGGTC
The DNA here is from genome assembly GCF_019279795.1 of Protopterus annectens. Taxonomy (NCBI): domain Eukaryota; kingdom Metazoa; phylum Chordata; order Ceratodontiformes; family Protopteridae; genus Protopterus; species Protopterus annectens. The sequence goes on along the minus strand of NC_056743.1, from coordinate 1,835,194,008 downwards.
ATATCTGGAGTATGCAACTATTACAGTGTGGGTTCTGTCAGTGAGCCAGTTGGCAACCCATCTTGTGACGTAGGGATGCATACCTAGTTTTGTGAGTTTAGCTATAATTCCAGAATGGGGGATGGTGTCAAAAGCCTTGGAGAGGTCAAGATAGGCTGTGTGAACCATCTTACTATCATCTACGGCTTTGGTGACTGCCTCAAAGAAGTCGATCAGGTTCAGGAGGCATGATCTGCCTTTCACAAACCTGAACTAGGTGGGATCCAGAGTTTGGAGGTTACCAATGTCTTTGTTTATGAGTTCCATGATGATACATTCCATGGTCTTGCAGACCAGGCTCATCAGGCTAATAGGCCAATAGTACCCTGGATCAGTGGTGGCTCCCCCTTTGTGGAGTGGGATAACTGTTGCTGTGTGCCATTCAATGGGCACAAAGCCTGATGCGAGGCTATTATTGAACATGGTGCTTAAGTGGGGAGCCAGTTCATTCTGAAGTTCATGTACAATGCAGCCTGGGATGTTGTCTGGTCCCATGGATGCTGTGTTTTCAGCTTTAGAGAGTGCAGCTTTAATCTGCATTACAGGGACTCTGCATTCTCCCTGTATAGATATGGGCCCTTTAGGGGGTGAGGAGTGGGGGGGTAAAGTTAGCAATGAATCTATCTGCCAGGATGTTGGCAATATCAATTGGTTCTGTAATTTTCGTGCCTTTGTGCTGCACCTCAGAGCAGATCTGGGTGTTGCCATTGAGATTCTTGACATAGCTATAGAATGCTTTGTGGTTGTCCTTAGAATTAGTGGCGATTTTGTTTTCATAGCTAGCTTTGGAGGATCTTATAAGGGATCTCAGCTTCTTACTAAGGCTGACCAGAGAGCTCCTCCACTAATGGGATACTACTCTCTTTTGCAACAGTTTCTTCCTTCTGTTGTACAGTTTGTTTATGGCAGGGGACCACCAGACTTGCTTCCTTTTTTGGAGGATAGTGTATTGGTTCTGTTTGGGCTAGCACGATTCATGCACTCATGTAAGTGCTTATAGTGTACATTTGTGTAGGATTCAGCAGTTGGAACTGTATTGTCCATCTGCATGGGTGTCATGAAGTTCACCACTTCTGTCTTAAAAGGCATGAAGTTGGCTTTGGAGAAATTCTTTACCGTGGTTTCCTTAATGGGGGGTGGGGGTGGGATGTGGATATCAAGGGTGATTAGCTTATGGTCGGATCGGACCAACGAGGAGTTGACGTCAGATGTGGAAAACCGGTCACTCATGTTGGTAATGAATAGGTCTAGGATATTGTTGCCCCTGGTGGAGGTGTGGATAGGTTGATCTAGGGCATTGGAGTCTATGAATTCCAGAAAGTGTTGAGCTAAGGAGTTGGTACACAAATAGTTTTCCCAGTTAATGGTGGGGTAGTTGAAGTCACCCATTATTAGGGTGTTTGGTTGAACCCTAATATTTTCCAGTGCATCAAGAAAAGAGAAGTGGGAATCCTGGGGCATGGTGGGGGAACTGTAGCAAGCTACAATCTGGACTGAGTTTTGCCCAGAGTTAGTTGCACTTGGATAGCCTCGGATGCATTATGCTGAGCAACTAGCCTGGAGGTGTGAATATCCTTAATGAATATGGACACACCTCTGCCTTTGGTGTTTCGGTCCAGGTTACATGGCCAAAATGTGTGGTATGAGTTTTATCCTGGTAGTGCAGGGGTGCTCTCTGGAGCCTTGAACCAGGTCTCAGTCACTGCACAGATATCGATGTTCTCCATTTTAAGGAGTGCCTCGAGTGAGTGCATTTTGAGATTGAGACTTCTAGCATTGAGTAGCATTACCTTCAGTTATTGTTTGCCTGTTCCTGTTACAGTGGTGAATTTGTTATTTGAACCTTGCTTAAAAAAGGCACTATAGGGGCAGCAAGGGCCTTAGCCAGTATCCGGAATCCTAGGGATGACAGGTGCAGGCCATCTGTGGCAGAACATTGTGGTCTGTCGACCATGTCATTCCAAGCAGACAGATACTGGATCCCCTTAGAATGACACCAGAAGCTTAGCCAATTGTTGAAGTCAATCATTTTGTCCTTGATGTGATATCATTCGGGGTGATAGCAGAATGCTACTCAGGGCTAGGGCCATACCTGCCTGGGCTACAAGATTGGAGAGCTCTTCCATGTCTCTTTGCATGTAGTCCAGGGAGGTACGTCTCAGGTCATTCACGCCAACATGGACAATGACAGAGTCATATTTGTACTTGTTGTGGAGTGACCTGAGTGCGTGCATTATGTGGTGGATCCTGGCACCCAACAGGCAGCTGACAGTAACCTTCTCCTTGTTTAGCCTGGTGAGTGGGACATCAGTGTGCCTGACTATAGAGTCACCTATGACTAGTGTGTTGTGTATGTTGTTTTGCCTTATTGGCTGTGGTTGAGTGGCACACTGAGTTTGCGGGCTATGTGTCATTTGGGTTGTGTTGGGGGATGGAGGTTGCTTGTGTTTCTGATTTGGAGGTCTCTGTTGCTTAGACAGGTTATTATTGAGAGCCTCCGTGCATGTTTTTGTGTTACTATGGTTGCGTTTTGTGGTTTAGATTTAGTGAGACTATGTGATGAGTGTGGTGTGGTGCAAATGTTTATCTTCCCATCATGACTGTCAAGTTCAGTCTTGGTTGGAGAGAGCTTTACCTCCAGTCTAGCCAGATAAGTGCATCTCTCACAGGTTGTAGTGTTGGGTCTTAGGAGGAGAGGGTTGTCTGTGTACATGAGGCAATTTCTACATTGCCTCAAGATGGCCAGATTCATTAGATAGACAGGAGAGAACACTGGGAGCTGACCCTTGGACATGCCAGAATACAGAACTATTTTACTCTAGATAAGTGAGGAAAGTGAGTACAAGAGCTGTTTTTCTCTAAGCAAGTGAGAAAAGTAAGTACAAAAACTGTTTTCCTCTAGGTAATAAGGAAGATTGAGTTCTATAGTAATTAGTAGCTTATTTAGTGCTTACAAGTTCTGAACAAGTGCTGAGCATGAATAAGCAAAATTAAGTGCTAAAACTAAGAATCTGTATCTGCACTAGACGAGTTACAGGACAGAAACAAGTGCAAATGCAGGCTTTCAAATCAGAAAGTTGAGAGAGATGGAAGAGATTGCCCAAACAGCCAATAACTACAATTTCTGGGACAGAACTACTCCTTATGTGGTAGACAGGTTACCTAGTGCTTATCACTCCCATTGATAAGCTAGACGGCTTCCCTCCAACACAGAAAAGCTTGGGGGGCTCAGAAGCTTATATACAGTCCTGGATACAGCAAGTCTGGATTTGGAACACTAGTTACAGGAAAGGTAGAGAACAGGTTTACATTTATATTGATTTTTTACAGAAAAGTAGCATAAACAGTAGTAAAAATAATTCACATGTAGTGCAAGCTAGCACACTTGAGTATGCAGCAATATAAGACCAAACACAGTTTAAAAATTGCAATTAAATTAAAAAGGACTAAAAGCAAGCACAGAAAGAGTTTATTAGGTAGAATGTGGTCAAGAAATGGGACTGGGGGAGTGTCCCAGATCAAATCTACAGTGGCCAGCGAAACTGAAAAAGCCACCAAATTTAAACTACAAACCAAAAATAGGGAGAGTGGATGGGACAAAACAGTTTCAACAGAGATCTAAGCAAAAACTAACAGTACAAACTCTAAAACCAATACAATATACCCAGCTGTGTATATTTGCAGATCAGTCTGTCAGAACAGGGAGACAACAGTTTCAACAGAGATCTAAGCAACAATTAACAAACTCTATATCCTAAATAAATAAACCCTCTGTATATTTGCAGATTGTCTGGAAGGCAGTCTGTCAGAACACAGGTTCCAGCAATTAATACACCTATGTCACAGGAGTGTTTGGCAACTGGACTGCTGTCAGAACCCAAACTACTGAGGGTGTCCGACAAATACACTCGCATCAAACCAGTATCAGCTACAGTAATACAGGGGTCATTCCTGGTACGCCCCCTCTTTGGTATCTATACCACATACACTAACACAGAAGGCATCAGCCTAGCGATGCCTGCAAATGACTATAAACTAGGAGCAATAGTCACCTCATTGTGTGCTGCATTCAACATACAGAAGGGCCTTAGTGTGTCAGATGCGTGGTGTGTGATGTATGGCCACAGTCTGACAGCTAAGTATTGCATTGTCATTCACTATGTTACAAACCCTGTACCCATTAACTACCACCTAGGCAGCGGTCAACAAAATGGCAACTGTATGTATGAGATGCAGATGGACAGTACTTCCCTTTGATAGTTACGTCACCACAAAAGACAGGTAGCTGTATGTGGCACCCCTAATCATGACAGGGTGCCATCCAGGAATAAAGAGAACTGCTTAGCCATACTCAATTCCTATGTGGCCCACAATAGATTGCATATATCCTTTAAGGGTTAATGCCCATGTTTACATGGCCTACACTGGCCTTCACAATCCCTAGATGCACTCTGTAGCATGCAGCCTACCCTGAATCAAGCCATGTCAAACCCACATGTGTTGGACATGCTACACTTAACACATCCCAATCCCAAATAAACACATACGTCATGGACATCCACCTGTCTAGTACAAGGATTACAACATGCCATACACTTAACATAGTCTTGCCATACTATGCATCCCTGTCCAGCGGAGCTGCACATCACCCCTCTCTGTGACATGGTGTGATGACCGCATGCCAAACATACCAGTAACCATGTGTATCTGTTCTGTGGCACTGCTTGAACTGGCCACTGAATATTACCTGTCCGTTGCTTACAGCTAGGTAACCTGTCTGCCTAGGCTCATAAATGGCCCAGGGCATATAGCCTACCACATCACTATGACCATACATGCCATACTTGATACCCAACCCTGCGAATACCATCAGGCTAGCTATTGTCCCATGTGTTACACATGCGCAACACAGACAATACATGGCAGGATGCTACACAGCTGTACAGTGCCATGTAGATGTATATGGCAAAACACATACAAGTCTGCAGGGTCACAGGTCATGTCTCTAATGGCTATGTATGACTATATATGTGGCATATACACAGCATTAAGTTTGATTGCATTAATGTGAACACATCCAGACATGTGCTGATAGGTAAGGAAACCACAACAGGCAAACAGACATGCCCACATCAAGACAACATTCACATGGTGTATGACCAATGTCATCACATGACACACACATATATGGCGATAATATCACATCACCAGTAGGTGTCAAATGTGTGTGACTTATACATGTCAGTGGTGTTAGTGTCATGTAGATCTGCAAAGACGTATTTGTAAACTTAATAAATGTGATACACATGTATGCTCAGCTGTACTTCTCTGTGAGTTACTGTGACCTGCCTCCATCGTTATGTCTTCTTCCATACCCCCCTGCCACCATACAGCCGCTTGGAGGATGAGGTCTTCGTCTCATACCTCCTCGACAACTACACAGTGTTCTTCAGCCATGTACCAGAGGAAGCACAACAGCGGGTTGCCCTGTGGGAAGAATTCTGCAGGAGGGTAAATGATGTTGGAGGTCACAATCACACCTATCAGCATGTGCGCCGACACTGCACTGACCAGGTAAGACAGGCGAAACAGCGTGCCATTGCAATCTCCAGGGAAGAAGGTGCAACAGGTGGGGGACCACTCACCCAGCCCCCACTCACACCTTCCGAGGAACAACTGGCCAACTTGGGGACACCTGCAGGCCTCCATCCACAAGCGTTAGCTGTTATTGGCGAGGTGGGTGTCTCTCAACCACTGAGCCTGGAGTTGCCTGCTAAGTCACTACTGCACATAAAATGCAACCTTATATCACATAGTTACATGTGTTACTGTACAATATGTAATGTAACATCATATTCAAGGCATGTATGCACACATGCCATATACTATAGTCTGCTACTCTATGTATGCACAGATGTGCATACTCCATAGGATAGTGTATTGTACTGGCTTGTGTGCTAACATAGACATTGCACCCTGTAGCTGCCACACAGGTGTGGATAATCTTACTGCTGTGACACCCTTGTTTAGGTACCTCTGGTGTTTTGCAGCAACAGCAGCCTGTGTCAGGTGAGATTGTTATTATTTACCAGGCTTGATATTGCAAAGAACATATTAATTGCATCCTATCTGCCATAACATACATACACATAATGTATGATGGTCCTGGTAATGGACACTGGTCAGACCTGCAATGCATCACACTGTTTACCTATGTGAAACAATTGTAGACTATTTGAAACACCTACACTAAACCTTCCAAACTGTCATTGCCAGTGAATACAATGGTGGAGGTGTGTTCCACAGTAGGGACAGGTACTACATATCAGCATTACACATGTTGGGAATGCGAACAGTACTGTACAGAGAGCATATGTGTGCACACACACTTAATATGTTAGAGCTGGAGTATGGCCAGCCCACAGGATACACCCTTGTGGAGTATACCCTTGCTAAAAATGCCACACACTGTCATGTGCTATCAGAAATGTCCATGACATGTAGTGGGCTGACTGCAATACTGGTCAACTATCCCGTGAAACAGGTCTCATATCCCATACATACCACCCTTTGTCTGCATAACCCTGTCCTCACTGGAGCATATGACATCTATGGGTGTATGTCATATGGGATAACACTGACATGTGAAAGACAATAGCCATCACAACCATTGGACTGCCCATGTGTACACATGCCCATGGAGGATGGCCAGAGACATGAAGCAAAGCACACAGTAGAAGTGATGTACATGTGTCTACACCCTGTTGTACATTGGCTCAACACAATACAACTATGGCCTTTGTGTAATGGTGCTATTGCAGATGTGAAACACTAAACAGCTGACAGGCCTGTGCACAGCTTGTGTAGGCATAATATGAAACCACCACATAACATGTCCTGAACATCTGGAGTGTGTCACGACATGGAAGTATATACCTATACAGTATCCAAATACATACATGTGTTGCACAACATACACATATATCCACATCCTGCCACAGATACAGTAGATTCACCTTTCTGGTGTCAGACATCACTGTCATGCCTGCTCCTCATGTGTGTGAGTTACACAGATGGCATGTGGGACATAGAGAACTTGTATGTTAGCCATGTGTGGGCATAGTTGGCAGGTATCAGTAATATGGTTGCAGATGTGCAGGGGTGTCATCCTTATACCTTAATGTGACCTGTGTCACACATTTGACATTAAGGTTTATTGTGTATACACCTCTGTGACACAGGTCACATTACACATTAGATATGTAATGTATGTGAACATAGTCATGGCTATGAACCGTGCCAGTAGCTCACACTGTATAGCAATTGTGAAGCCACATGATGCCCTGCAATAGCTATGCACATCAGCTCAATGTACAGTATGTCCCTGCATATATGTAGGGTGGACAGACAACAGTGCATCAGCTGAAGGCCCATGTTAGTATAACACGTACCTGCATTGGGACACCATTACTGTACTGTAGATTGGAAATGGCACCATTGTGTTACACATATATGCATGTCATTCAACACGTCAGAAGAAGACATGTCATACTACATGTGATTGGCAAGGTCATACGCCACACAGCAGGCTGTACACCTGTGCTGGTCTGTGGCACCATTGCAAAGTAGGGACAGCCATGTCAAATATGTGTGTACAGCCACATACACAATGTCTATACTCAGCTCAGGGATAGGTGGAATAATGCTGAACAGACATGCACTGCTTTGGGAGAGATATGCAAGCTAAGGCTCAGGCAAACATAGTATGCAGTTGACATACCCTACTGCTCATGTTCTCACACATAGGGGCGGTGGCCAACACAAAGCATCAGTGGCAGATGTACAAAGGTCAGCAATGGTCAATTAATATGTGGTGTATGTTGCACACACCATGGCAGTGCAGTGCAATGGTGCAACGTGCATGCATTGTGTTGCAGGTATGGGGCATAGGCTACTAACACAAAGGGTGCAATACAGGTATGTATGCTAACCACCACTATAATTATGTAAGGTGCATGCCATCTGCTATACCACATGCATGCTGTTGTGTGCAACTCAGGGATGTATGATTACCTAAGCTGAAACTATAATTGTCTATGCTGAATGCCATCCGCCATATCACATGCATGTAGCGTGTGTGTCTGTGTGTGTCTGTGTGTCTCTGTGTGTCTCTGTGTGTGTCTGTGTGGCTCTGTGTGTTCTACTCTGTCTCTGTGTGTGTCTGGGTGTGTGTGTGTGTGTGTCTGTGTGTGTCTGTGTGCGTCTGTGTGTGTCTGTGTGTTTGTGTCTATGTGTGTGTGTCTGTGTGTGTGTCTGGTTTAACTTGTAATGTACAGTTCTTGTCTTCCCCTCACAGGTGTTGATGTAGGTGTGTTGCCCTGCTGCGGTCCACCTGATGTTAGTTTCACCACAAACTCTAGCAGTGATGATAGTATGATTGAGGCACAGGCAAGGTTGTCAGAATCTGTGCCATTAGTTGCCATTCCACCAATCTCCCCCTCATCCTTGCACACAGTTCCCCTGCCTGCACATACCCCATCACCACTGGCCATAGAAGAAGGACAGTTGGCAGGTTTTAGCATGGAACAGGGAAGTGTGGTGACTATAGAAGGTGTGCCAGCACACCATGCTCCCAGTCAACAAACAGGTGATGTCCCACACAGTCATGTGCCCAGTGCTGCTCATAGGAGGACCACTGGCCAACATGCTCCTGCAGGAAAAAGCAAATCAGCTGCTGTCACCAGACGTATGTTTCGGGCTGTAATGGAGGCACAGGCATGTGCTGAATGGCAGAGCAGAGACAGTCTGAGGCTTCAGAGGGCTGCTGTCTGTGCATTAACCCACAACATCCAGGCACTTGCAAATGCTCACCAACATCATGCAGATGTTATGGATAGATGATTGGGTGACATGGTGGGAGTCCTTGACCGTGGCATGTCAATCCTTGAGCGTGGAATGTCTGTGCTGGAAAATCTGGTGGGAGCAAAGCATTGAGCAAGTGGATGTAGGCCAGCTACATCACCTGTCGAAGGTCTACATGAACATGCTACTGTACATGCCCCCTCCCATAGTGCCAGTAGCAGCAGTAGTGCTTCTGGTGCTGTGAACTTCATACCAGGATGCAGAAGGCCACATGCACATGGTCCTGGATGGTCCCAAGAGGGACACGATTGCAGTGGACATGTGTCATCAGATGGTACCCAATCTGGACCTCTGCATGGTAGTGCCCATGCAACCCCTGTCAGGCGCAGGTCACATGGCCGTGGCCGGACACAGTGAACTGTGACATCTGACTTGTACAGTCTGCAGCTGTCAGTATTACCCCTGTGTAGGCCAGCCTCATGCCAGACCTGTGTACATGCATAAACACACACTGGAAACAAATGCAGGGCACCTCAACACACACATGTATAGCATCCACAAATGCCCAGTGATATCACAGGCCCTAACACACATGCATGATGTCATCCAATGGCACACCCTAGGCCTCTTGCAAACATTATCACCCTATGCATTTGATGATGCCTGTGCGGCATCCCTGTCATCCACACCATCTGTGCAGGGACATGTTCATATGGTCTGATGTACAGGGTGAATATACTAGGTAGACAATTGTAGGATAATATTGTTGAGTAGTGTTGGCAGGCAGCAGACATAACATGTATTGTGGATTTGGAATGAATTTTGTACATTTGACGACGTTTCATGTATAACAACACTAATAACATGTTGATCCTGACATTCTGCCTTCCTCTTTCAGGTGTACATGCATGTGCCGGGGGATGTTGGTGTATGCGGGAGTCCCATATGTACATGTTGGCTACCCACAGGTCAGTATGACAATACCTGCATGCACATTGTAGCTTCCACAACACAGTTATATTCTCTCATGTTTAATTATGTTTACTGTTCTAATGATCCAAGTGCATGATAGCTGTCTAGTAAGCTTCTGTGTTCAGAGCCGTCACATCCATAGTGGGTGACATCACACGTATGGTTACCTGGAGCACGGAGTGGGTAAAAGTGCGGTATGCTGGATGACAACAGTAAAGGCTGGTGGAAATAGTGACATCACATTGGGAAGCAGTAATACTAACTGCCATGACAGCATGCAAACACAGACACACCCACACACTCAGGGAGCCCAGACACATTAAAACACACTCTGACACACACATACAGTTGACAGTGTTCGGATGTCAAACCCTGCCTATGTGCATATCATCATTACAGTACTACGCAATTACAAGACATGCCACAGAGATTACACATGTACAGGTAGTTGGAATGTCCTAAGATCAAGGACATCGACAGGGATGCTAAAGTGCAGTGAGTGTATGTAGGGAGGGGGTCCATCAGTAGGTTATGTAACAACAGGTCACACCCCAGGGTGTACATGTTAACAGGTGGTTTGTATGCCCATCTATGATTGATGTTATCAACAGGCATGCTACACTGCTTTGAGTGGATGGGGGAACGGGCATTAACATTCCACTATGGTAACATACAGCCTCACTCCAGGTACCAGACAGCCATATACACACACACACACACACACACACACACACACACACACACACACACTGGCATTCACAAAGATATACACCTATGTCACACACATACAGACACTTTACATGTGTGTGGTTCAACCACATGCCTATGGCATTCGTTATACACTTCACTCTGTACCGCTGTCTCCAACAGTGTTCAGGAGAATTATAACAAGTGGGATGTATTCCTAACCATATGTGACATACATGGACACACACCCACACATGCCAGTACTGTGAATCAAACACATGGCTATCACATGATAGGTACCACAGCAGTACAGCACTATCACATCCGGTACAATGCTTACTGACTCTTTCCTATGACAACAGTGCTGATATATGCACAATATATGTACAGGGGAAGTATTACTGTTACAGGTGTCATGGGGTTTGCCTTCAGTGTCACCCTTACAGCATTCTGCATTGTCTATCTTCCACTTCAATTAACAAACCTGACCTTAGCAGGTACACAGGTTATTGTAGGCCTGGTTGTTATACACCTGTGAGCTGCCCTCAGTAATCATTCATCTGCAAAGAAGCCCCACCACTTAGTAGTCATGTCAAAACATCCATCCATACCTCATGTATGGCTTACTGTACTTAGAGCATATCACCATATACAGTTGGCAATGTTGAGGCTCTATTGCAATAGCATGATGTACTAAGACAACAGTCACCTTCAGACATCAGACACTGCACATACATGGAATCTACACAAACAGCAATACATGTACAAATATGCGGTCTGCATAAGTACATGCACTAGCAGGTCAAGAGGAAACATTCCACATCTTCCCCACGCCATGTGTGAAACATAGCCGAGCATCTGTGGCTTGTAAACATCTCACCCCAATCTGTGGCTTGTAAACATCTCACCCCAGCATGTATTGTCTATTGTGGTACTAAGGCTAATGTCCAAACAGCACACAGCATGCATGGCTTGCAATTGTTGACATGGGGTATATGTAGGAGCTGTGGCCACACATGGCTGTACATCTCATGAACATATCACCTGTGACTACTCAGGAACATACAGTGCAGAGCTGGATTTCCCCGAGTCTGTCAATACTGGCCTTGTGTAGGTCCTATGGTCCTATTTGGGTATGTTTTTAGGCATTGCATTAGGTGGGCATGTCTAAAGTCATACATGCCACATGGGGTGTTGTATGATATGATAGGTGTCATGCGTAACCAGTAGAGAGGGGATATTACCTCTGTCAACATAGATATCAGACTTTATGTACTGTTAGCATGCTATTTGCCATGTGCATGTGTGTAATGGCTGTAGCCACCTGTATGTAGAAAGGTAAATGAAAGCTATGGTAATGTGATATATGTTGTATGAGTGTGGGATGTACATATCCAGGGCAGGTACGGTTAGGTCATATCCAACCATGAAGGTGTTGGTTACTGGTGTACAGCAACAGTCGACCGTGTTAATGCTGACAACATCCGAGGGGCCCTGGTATGTGTACAACTGAGCAGGTTACAAACAGTGGTATTATTGCATTGCATAACAAATTATGCAGCTATGTCTGTACATGGGTACATTGCACAGTTCATGTAGGCCTAGGTACAGTCCACCAGTTGAGGGGTATCTGGTGGTCTACCATACTATGTCATACCACATATGGATGTGTGTTGGTAGTCTGGGAACTAGGTGGTGGATGTATATGTGGATACAACCTAGGATGCTGCATTTGCCACTGTCACCTGTACCTGACTCATCTGTGCTGCGTTAGGTCGGAGTAGTGGTCTGTACATGTGAGTAGCCTTTATGAATATGTGTACACCACCACCTGGTATGGTCCATACCACTATTATGACCCACGAGTCTGGATCAGAGTTATATGGTGGTAGTGCAATTGTGTACTACAGAGCCTTCAGCCAGGTGTTCCTCACTGCACAAATATCGGTATTCCCCATTGTAGGTTCTACATTAACTAATGGATTACTAAAGCCACACATATAGCCCGAGTTAGCATAGGCATCCAATGCAATTGTCATGTAGGTGTCAGGTGTTACTGCTGTGTGTAGGACATTTGCCTTGGAATGCGGCTATATGGGTAAATGTGACCTAGGTATTATCCACACAAGTGTAACATGGATGCATTTGCTCTGTGTTGAAGGCTCGGCGTATGGTCATGACAGGCCAGAATGACAGACACTGGATGACCTCATAATAACAGCAGTACATTGGCTCATTGTTCTGGTCTAGCAGTTGCCACCCATATCATGACATCACTGTGCATGGCATTCATGTGCTTGGTAGCATATGCCCCATGTAGGGTGACGGACAGCGGCAGAACCTGTGTATATGACCAATGGGAGATATACTAGGGTAGCGGTCCTGGTAATAATGACAACTACTACCACAGCCGGGAGAGGTCATCTTGTCACCTGCACCTTAGTGCCATTACACAAGGTGGCTCACACATTATGCTTGCACATGCCACTGTTCCACATATAATGCCACTGTCTACATCCTGCTATCAATGTATGCCTTTCAGGGCAGCAAGGTGTGTGACACATGCAGTAGGTAGCATCCACCTGTGCGACCCAAGTAACCTATTACTGTCACGTCCGCACATGCATGAATGTGTATATGTAACATATATATGGCAGTACATCATGTACATGTATGCATGTGTATCACACAGCACAGACACAGATATATAATTTACAGGCCACATACAGGTATCAGGTAGTAAACCAGTATGATGTGCATATATACTGACAGGTAAGATGTACCTAGCTGTTAACCTGTGTGTTTACAATAGGAGTCAGTTACAATGTGTGCAGTACATATATGTGTTTGAGCATGCACACTGTGGCCTTCAGTGTTTAGAATTGGAGTGCATCCCAAACAGCCCTGTGCTACTAAGTGTATGAGCGTACCCACTGCCACCTTGTGTAATTTGAGTCAGTGCATCCAACAAGCCCTTTGTTACTGTGTATGATCATGCCCAGTATAACCTTGTGTAGTTGTAGTCACAGTGCATCCCAGACGGCCCTGTGCTACTAAGTGTATGAGCATGCCCACTGTAACCCTGTATAGTGATACTAGTTGTCCATTCCGCAGATGGCCATAATCCGGTTTAGGTTCCTGTTGTGCTATAACTATACCTCTCAGGCCTACCGGCGGATGATGTGTCTTGTTGTGTATACAGGTTATAATGGATACCTACTTTAAACACACAGGTCTACAGCTATGTACTTCATGACTGTCAGTCTCCCTGGTGTTGTTCTCAATTGTAGAAGGGTAGTCTGACTGCCTTGGAATGTGTAATCTCTGTGGCGCATCTCGTAACTGCGTAGTACTGTAATCGTGAACATTAGATAGGCAGGAGTTCTGATCCCACCACTGGCAACTGTGTTTGTGTCTGTGACAGCAAATGCCTGTGTGTGTTTCAGCCAAAGCCTGAGTGTGTGTGTGTCAGCAAATGGATGAGTGTGGTTGTGTGTGTATATGTGTCGGTGTCATTGCAGCGAGTTTTTCTGCATTCCAAAGCAATACCTTTTTTTTGCTCTGGCCTTTATCCTTGTCAACTGCTAAACCTCTCTCTTCCCCCCTCCCCCCTACTCACTGTGAGTAATCGGTCATGTGATGTCACGCAGCTCAGACGTGGAATCAGTAAGTGTAAGTGTATGTGTTCTGTGGCACATACCCCAACTGCATAGCACTGTACTAATTATCTTTACATAGGCATGATGTGTATGCGCAATACTGGCATGTGTGTGCATGTTTGTGTGTGTTACTACCCTGTAGCCAGGCAAACACATGTGTAATGTCTTTTAGCACACCATGGTAGCCAACCATGTTGACCGGTGTCTACAAAGTATTACATAGTCAGGAATGGTAAAGAATACACGGTAATGCACGACTACAGTTGGGTATGTTATTTTCTTGTGGCACTGTCGAGCAGTGACACCAAAGTGGACACCATGGTGTAAGTCCATACCCATCATTCCCCCACCCTAACTCCACAATCCCCGGTGTAGATTACAATAGCCATCATTCCCCACCCCAAACTCTACATACACAACAACCAGCCCTTATCTGACTAACTGCTCATGATTTAAATTTATGACACAGGTGATGCCTCTGTTTTGTGTACACGTCAGTTCTTTTGGAACACTTCTGTGTCACAAAGGGCGTTCAGACGTGTGTGTGTGTGTGTGTGTGTGTGTGTGTGTGTGTGTGTGTGTGTGTGTGTGTGTGTGTGTGTGTGTGTGTGTGTGTGTGTGTGTGCGTGTGTGTGTGTGTGTGTATATATATATATATATATATATATATATATATATATATATATATATATATGGCTGTGTCTGTGTATATGCATATATATCTATGTGTGTGTACACATCCCGTAGATGCATATATATATATATATATATATATATATATATATATATATATATATATATATATGTACTTATGGCAGTTGTACTAATGTAGACTTGTGTCTGTTGTTTCACAGAGTACAGTACATTCAAGGGTACTGTACATCTGTACACAAAGGGACCAACCCATTTGTTTTCAGTACTGTGAAATACCTGTGGTAGGATGTGCATTATAGACTCCATGCTACATGTGTACAACACAGATGGCTTAGTGGTATGTCCAGTGACCTCAGTGTACATGGTTTAGGACCTGCAAGCCTTGATGCAGTCAATTAGGACTGCATAAAACACTTTTAAGCAGTTGTAAGCAGGTGTAAATGTGTTGTCGTGACAGTAAGCAGTGCGTACACATAGGTAACAGACATGTACTAGCTGCAGTACACGTGGAATGCCTTTCTTTGGCAATCCTGCTGATGTTACCCACCTAGGAATACACCTCTAGGACTGCTGTAACCCAGTATTCTCCATGGCGCATGCTGTAACTGTGTATTGCTGTAGTATGAAAAAATAGTTAGATAGGGGTTCTATTCCAAGAGAGTCCAACTGTGTGTGTGTATCTCTGCTGCCTTAGACAAGAGCAATGCTTTTTAGAGTATGCACACTCTATATAATTCACATGACCACCTTTGGCAATCCTGCTGATTTCACCCACCTAGGAATGCACCTCTAGGACTGCTGTTATCCAGTATTCGCTGTAGCACATGCTGTAACTACGTGTTGCTGTAGTGTGAAAAACTAGTTAGGTAGGGGTTCTCTTTGAGAGAGTCCAACTGTGTATGTCTCTGTCTGTCTGAGACAAGAACAATGTTTTTTAGAGTATGCACACTCAGTACAATTCACATGATCACCTTTGGCAATCTTGCTGATGTCACCCACCTAGGAATATACTTCTAGGACTGCTGTAACCCAGTATTTTCCATAGCATGTGCTGTAATTGCATATTGCTGTAGTGTAATAAACTAGTTCAGCAGGGGGTCGATTCCAGGACATGGCAGGTGTGTGTTTGATTGTCAGAACCTGTGTGGAGGTGGCTGTGTGTGTCTAACCAGTGGACATGTTGGGAAGTGGATGTTGTATTTTTCCTATATGGCATCCGTCGTATATCATGATGCCCATGTCATGAGGAGTGCAGCTGTCAGTCAGCCACAGGACTGTGTTGGCAAGCTATACCCTTACATCTGGCAGAAGGCCTGGTGAACAAAGTATGCAACACGACTAGTACCCGGAATATGTTCTGAACCCATGTGTCATACACAAACACACTTGCCTAGAATATCCCGCTATGTTGCTAGT
Organism: Protopterus annectens; assembly: GCF_019279795.1. Classification (NCBI taxonomy): domain Eukaryota; kingdom Metazoa; phylum Chordata; order Ceratodontiformes; family Protopteridae; genus Protopterus; species Protopterus annectens. The sequence goes on along the minus strand of NC_056743.1, from coordinate 1,835,177,719 downwards.
ACTCTGCACATTGGTGACAGATAGTAGGCATGGTGTTATTGCAGTGGGCTGCAGAGGACATGGCACCCTGGACAGGAGTACAATAGGCACATAATTGCGGGCAATGTTCCTTCACTATGTTCCCCACTGGATGTCTGCAACATATGTGATCCACAGATGCCATACAATGCTGTACACATGTGTCCTGTATGGACCGATGCCACTGACACGAAGGAATACCTGTATCATGCTATCAATGCAGGTGCATGGTCAACCTGCTGATTATAAGCAGGTTCTGCCACACCAGGCCAGTATTGGCATATCAGAGGATAACAGTCTGTGTACACAACATGTGCCTGCCATACCAGGTACACCTGTACATGTTACTATACAGTATTGTGGGACATGCACATCCCAGGCAATGTCCATGTCAAGGACTATCAAACACAGACATGGCATGCATTGCAAAGCTATGGCCATACACAATGGTATCCAGGATGTCCGGGCGGTTCATACAATACCCATCTGTGTGGGACATTGCAGACACTACACCCCTGTGCCTCACTGCACACCATTGTCAGGTGGCATGATGGCAAGGATTACCCCTCACACAGCCTTGTACAGCCATCTTGCACAGATGACCACTACACACCCATGAAGCAATTCACACATGCATGTCAGTACTGGCACCTTGTGTCTGCGTGTGGGATATGATGCTCCCAACCACAGTCACTCCCAGTATAACTCCCATTGGCATACCAACAGATGTCAAACACGTTCACATACCCTAGTCCATAGCACTTCCGGATATCCCCTGTGGTGCATGTAGTACCTGTGCATTACTGCAGTGTGGCAAACTATGTAGTTAGGGTGTGTATTTGTGGGCCTGGCAAAGAGTGTCAATGTGAGTCCATTAGAGAATGTGGTTCTGTTGACAATGACATTAGTTCATGTGGACAGCCATGTGTGCTACACGTAATGTATGTCTACTATATCTCTGTTGCAGATGTCACTCACCAAAACACATATGTGTTCCTACACCACACCAACATGTCAGCTTTGTGTAACATGGAGTAACTGCATGCACTTCTAATAGTAATGACTAGTCGGTCAGGGGTCTGACCCCTGTACTGGTAGGTGTGTGACAGATGATGCTTAGGTTTTAGTCTCCAAGCCCTTCTCTGATGTACTTTGCCTCTATCTGTCCCTCCCACACACTCTCTGGTGGATGTGGAGGTGTACACCTGCTCAGCAGCAGCTTGTACAACGTAAGTGGTGGTCATGACCAGGTGATGGCCTCTGCACCTATTGCAGTCCTCCTCTAGGTGATTGCATGTGGAACAGCTGTGATGATGTTCCCATAGCCTTTCACATGAAAAAACACAGTACAATATCCAGGGACATCATGTTGGTGTTTTCCCATGAGAGTCACTGTGTGTGGTACCTGGATCTGGTGTTTGGAAACGGCATCGCAGATGATATCTGGATGTTCCTCAAACAACATACACAGTGGGGAAATAGCCTACAGACAGGAGGGTGATGTGCCAGACATGACTACAGCATGTAAGTGTAGCTATGCTTCATTGAGACTACTGCCTGTTTAACAAGTTGTGTGTGGTAATGGCTATTCTGCATGTTTTACAACTGACAAGACAGTGGTCTGTTCATGATGGACCCCCATCTGTAGGGCCATCTGTGGACTCGTCAGTGTGTGGAACCATTTCTTTCCTGTGTTACTCACTGAACACACATCTGACAGCAGGGGCTTAGTGTGAGGATTGCAGCCAGTACATGGTGATAGTGATGTGTTACTGCCATCGCTTCTCTGACTGGACATATGTCACATGGAACAGTGGTATGACAGACACTGTCTGGGCTTCCAGTGACATGCCAATAATGGGCCACTGTTCATAGCTGTAGTCACACGTCTTCTACACTTTGTACAGATGTCATGCAGTATATATGCATGTGTTGTGCTCCCTCTGCAAATGTATACCATCTGTTGTGTTGGTTTGATGGTCATATCTATGCATGCTGTTGTAAGTAATCCTGACTGCTGTTGACTATTAGTAAGTCATATCTGTGTTTAAACTGCAACACCATAAGCTGTATAGGTTTGGAGGTCCTGGCAGAACCTTCTGTCCCACTTCAGCTGGCCACCAGGCACCAGCACATCTGGGGCCCAGCCTTGGACTTCCACCTCTGTTGGCTCTGCACCACCTTCTGATGGTACCACTACTGAGAATGGGGTTTGTCCCCCCTGGGAACAGGTCAAGAAATGAACATGTCCGCTGTTGTATGGTCCCGGACGTGGTATGTAGGGGCTCAATAAGGGGTTTTGAGGCCAGATACGCCAGCTCAAGGGCAGAGTGCTGCATTTACAGGGTGAGCCTGCCCCTCCTAGACAGCCCCCAGCACTACCACCTTTGCAGCTGTTTTAGTGCAGTGGTGGTTGCCCATGGCTGTGGACGTCCGTCCCACTGTTTACATCTGGGGGCTCATGGGCGTGTGAATGCCAAACACCCTTCCCTGTCTGAGGTGTATCCCCCCATGTGTCATATACCGACCCTGCATGCTGTGTTGTCTGTCATCCTACCCAACCTATCCTCCACGGGCATGCCTACTCTCCTTCCCACACATCCCACTCTCACCCTATGGAAACATAAGGCCAATCGGTTCCTAGAACAACATTTGCCCCATACATAGCTGTCCATTTCACACACGTGTCCACTGGACACATGTAACTCTTTTAATATGCATCACAACATACTCCTGTTGTCCTCACCCCAGTCTGTCAGGCGCACTATCCTAGTATGCACATGACTCCTAAATGTTCGAGATACACCTGATGTGGATGACCCCATTATACACACAACACTACCGGTCCCTCTATGGTTACCCCATTTACCTTTATCATGATGATGATGTCACACACATCACCTTGCAAGAGTACTGTTCTCACATAATGATTGGACAGGAACTGTTGTGTTAATGTAAATAACTTGCACAGAGTGATTTATACGGCCAATGTACAAATATTTGCATGTATGAATGAACCTTGTCTGTCTGGGGAAGTCTTGGTATTACATAGGACAACCCCACTACATAATACAGGCATCACTGGTGTTTCCCTTTTCATTCGTTTGTAATGCTTTGTTGTCACATGGTATGTTCCTGATATATCTCTATATATGTATGTACCTATATGCTGGACATAAGCACTCACACCTACATCTACATGATGGAATACATTTCCTATACTGTTGAATGATTGTGCTGAATGATATGTTTGTGATAAGGTCCGATGTTTGTATATCTGCCATGGCTTATTGGTAAATCACATTAGCTGTGTGTGCAGGGTCCTATTTTCGAGCCTTGCAGAGGCCGTTTATTTTGTTGCAGGGCAGAACAAGGCCATTGGATACGGAGGGATTAAGGCACATTAAATCAGTTGGGAGCAGGTGTTTGTGGGTTTGCGTGGTGTTATCCAATGCTAACCTCTGGTTACAGCTTCTTACACTCAATTAGCCTCTACATAGCTTTACCAGTGTAATACTCGCATACTGGCTGCCAAACAGGCTTACACCCACTTACTCCCACACTTGCAAATGCACTGACATTGGTGCTTGCATCTGACACTCACACCCCTGGGTCTGAGCAAGGGCCACAATATTACCTTGTAATGCCTATTATATCAGATTACATGCCTACAGTACTGGGAATGGCTGCCCATTAGGCGACAGCATGCCGTTCGACTGTACAGAATCAGAGGCCTGACCAGTGCTTTATTCATATTATTTGTGTGTTCCTCTTGCAATCTGCACTCGTCTGGCTGATACATGGGAACTGAGACTCTTCAATACAGACAAGTAATTGGGTTTTGGGACTCACATCTGTCAGCCGAGTCATGCTACTGCATACCTATTATTCTATCAGCTTTCTAAGATAGTCAGTGGAATATGTGCTTTCTGTCCCTATCAGACCTCTCATACGATTGGGGAAAAATGAAGACTGAATCAGGGACACGGCATAACAACATCAGGGACACATTTAAATTATTGATGCTATCAACCTGACACATTGACAGACTCAGAGCATATGTATTCATACACATTGTCTGAGGTACATGCTGTTTATGACTCTTAATTGTTATCATTATTCATTACGTGTAATCCACCACCCTTCCTCTTAATATCACTAGTTTTAGGAGGGTTTAGGTGGGACAGAGTTAAAATCTGAGGCGGAATCAGGGACATTCAATGGTATGGTCCCTATGTGTTCCCCCAATGGCTTATGGCCTATCCAGTGGATGTGCTCTTAGGGGTTGGGAGGTATGGGTGTCAGCTATGCTCATATCGGAATATTACTTA